>NC_137694.1:173996939-174257397 GCF_964034855.1 Anser brachyrhynchus | reverse complement strand
AAAAGAAAAGAAAAGAAAAGAAAAGAAAAGAAAAGAAAAGAAAAGAAAAGAAAAGAAAAGAAAAGAAAAGAAAAGAAAAGAAAAGAAAAGAAAAGAAAAGAAAAGAAAGAAAAGAAAGAAAAGAAAAGAAAAGAAAAGAAAAGAAAAGAAAGAAAAGAAAAGAAAAGAAAAGAAAAGAAAAAAGAAAAGAAAAGAAAAAAGAAAAGAAAAGAAAAAAAGATAAAAGAGAACTTTATTAACTGCTTCTCAACAACAGGCAGATGCTTAACTACTTCCTGGAAAGTTTGGTCTCAGCATGCATGTTTTTGTTTTTTTGCTTGTTTTTGTGAAGACAAACAACATAATCATGAGTGTCCCTATTTCCTCCTCCTTTCCTTGAACTTTTATCACTGAGCATAATGTCAGTTTAGATCAGCTGACCCAGCAGTGTCCCCTACCAAATTCCTGCCCATCCCCTTCGTAATGGTTGCGGGATGCAGATTGGGAAAAAAAAGAAAGCCTTGGCACTGTGCAAGCATTGCCCATCAGTATTCAAAACACGTATGTGCTATCTAGATGTTTTTTATCACAGATCCAAAAACAGTGCTATACGGGTTACTAAGAAGAAAGTTAACTAAGTCCGTCCTAGCCAGACCCAATATAAAGCATTACAGTGATATTTACAAGGATCTCTGAATGTCATCTAGTCCAACGTCCTGCTCAAAGCGGCACTAAGCTTCAAAGCCAGATTGTCCAGAGCCTTACACACTGGAGTTCTGAAAATCTCCAAGGATGGAAATTACACAGCCTCTTTGTGCATCCTGTTCTAGTGCTTACTGACCCTCATTATGACTTATTTTTCCACTTGTGTATAAAGAGAATTTCCCTTATTGAAACTTCTGGCCATTGCCTGTCATATATTTGCTTAAGACCTGTGAGATGAGTCTTACTCCATCTTCTCTATAACACTTTTATAAAGATCAAAGGATTGGCATCTCTATTTTTCACTCTGAATAAATCCAAATCCCTCAACTGCCCCATGTGTACTTCATCCACATGCAGCTGAAGAAAAAGCCTGCGAAGCAGTTGCATTATAAGCATAGATAATCATAGTAAAATAGCAAAAACATGATAAATTTTAACATTTGGTAACATGGTACTACTAACTCTTTTTGCAACACAGCAAAATTTAAATATATAAATAATAGCCATAACTGCAAGGGGTAAATGGAGACATATTATAGTTGCATAAAAGTGATGTAGGCAAATGTGAAATATATAAAAACAACAAGATAAAAGTTAGCAGACTGGAAAGGTGTTTGGTAATATTCTACTGTGTAAACAGGAATGGTATCTGTGTGAGAGAGAAAAATCTTGCAGGGTAAGTGAAACCAGAACTGGACCTGATCCCCAAAACAAGGTTCAATGAACAGAGATTACAAGATTACATCTTCTTTTGTGAAAGCATCAGAGGAAAATAAAACATAAAGAAAAAGAGAGCAAAGATGAAAAAGAGAAGAAAGGGCTCCAGTTTCCTCACTGACAAGCTTTCAAGCCTGGTCGCTTTGACCTTGACAATAAAAAAAATATTAAGGTTCCATTGAGGACAATAGCCACCAATGTTCAATAAAATGACATCGGACCCAAAGAATTTTATAGTTACAGCTATTTTAGGATAGGTTTGTTAAGGACCAAATATTTTGTATATGTGGAGATAATGGCTAAAAGAAATTAAGAATTAACCAGTGGCAATATGTATTAATGAATAACAATCCAGCAAAAAGTTGTTCTAAAATTTAAAACTGGACTGATTTGTCAGTCCTTTCAAAAGCTCTCATCACAGTAATCTCTAATTCCCTAATTATTGTATAGACTGTTTTGTACCTCACAGTTTCTTGAGTAGATCATCTAGACAAACCACTGTGCTGAAGCAGGGTCAGCTAGTGAAGGTAGCCCAGGACTCTGTCCAGCTGCATTTTGAGTGTCTCCACAGAGATTCCACAACGTCTCTGGGCAACCTATTACAGCATTTGACCAGCCTCACATTAATATTAAATAATAATAATAATAATAATAATAATAATAATAATAATAATAATAATAATTATTATTATTTGTTTGTTTGTTTGTTTTCAGGTGGAATTTCAAGTGTTTTAATCTGTGCTTATTCACTCTTGCCCTGTCAGTGGGCACGCCTGAGAAGATTCTGTCTCCCTCTTCATTTCCTTCCATCAAGGGAATGTTTATTGATAAAATTCCTGCTGAGCCTTATATTCTCCAGAATGAAGAGTCCAAGCTCTCTCATTGTCTCCTTGTTGTGCTCAGTCATCTGGGTTTCTGATGAAGTTGTCAAATGCTATTGAGTCCAGAAATTATCCTTTATAATCTGTTTCCAAACAGTCTTGAAATCACCAACTACAGCCCTTTCAGCTCAGAAGGTCTATACCCTACCTTTCAACTTTCAGGTCCATACTTTGACTATAAGAATACTGCAGCAGACTGTAACAAAGTCTTTGCCAAGGTCAAGGTAAATGAAGTGCCAATTCTCTATCCTTCTCCAGAAGAACTGTTATTTCCTCATAGCAGACAATAGCTGTGGAGTTGCCCCTGACCTTTGCCTGTTAAATGACCTTTTATCTATCTATCTATCTGTCTACCTACCTACCTACCTACCTATCTATTTATTTCCCTGTGCCTGGAAATGGCTTCCATGAAGACTTAGTTCATAATGTTACCAAAAGATAAAAATAAAGCTGTAAGATCTGGCCTACAATTCTGAGAGTCCTTTTTCTTTCAGTTCCTTCAATGCTTTCCTTCAATGTGTTGAAGATAATTTTCTGACACAGGTGGTGGAGGAGCCAACGAGGCAGGGGGATGCTTCTGGACCTTGTTCTTACCAACAGGGATGGGCTTATTAGGGATGTGAAGGTTGGGGGCAGCTTGGGATGCAGTGACCATGAGATGGTGGAGTTCAAGATGGAACTTGTTGGAACAAGTAATGCAAAAAGTAGGATTGCTACCCTGGATTTTTGGAGAGCCAAATTCGACCTCTTCTGGGACCTACTTGGGGGTATCTCATGGGCTAGGTTGCTAGAAGGCAAGGGTGCTTGTAACAGCTGGGAAACATTTAAACAACGCTTTTTCCAATCTCAGGATCGGTGCATCCCTAAGAGTAGGAAATCGGGGAAGGGGGGCAGGAGACCTGCATGTATGAGTAAGGAGCTCATCAACAAAATCAAAAGGAAGAGGAAGGTCTATGAAATGTGGAAAAAGGGCCTGTCCACTTGGGAGGAGTATAGGAGTGTTGTCAGGGCCTCCAGGGACGCGACAAGGAAGGCTAAAGCCCACCTGGAGATGAAGCTTGCAAAAGAGATAAAAGATAATAAGAAGTGTTTTTTTTTTTTTTTTTAAAGTATGTAAACAGTAAAAGGAAGACTAGAGATAATGTGGGTCCCCTGCTGAATGAGGGGGGTGTCCTGGTAACAGGGGACGCTGAGAAGGTGGACATACTGAATGCCTTTTTTGCTTCAGTCTTTGCTTCAAAGATTCTCCCCCAGGACTCCTGGACCCTGGAGGGAGGAAAAAAAGTCTGGGAAATGGAGATCTCTCCCCTGTTTGACGAGGGAGTGGTTCGGGAGCGTCTGAGTGGGCTCAACGCACACAAATCCATGGGTCCCGATGGGATGCATCCACATGTGCTGAGGGAGTTAGCAGAGGTGATCGCTGAATGGCTCTCTATCATCATTGAAAGGTCTTGGAGAACAGGAAAGGTGCCTGAAGATAGGAGGATAGCCAGTGTCACTCCAGTCTTCAAGAAGGGCAAGAAGGAGGATCCAGGAAACTACAGGCCAGTCAGTCTCATCTCTGTGCCTGGAAAGGTGTTGGAGCAGCTTGTTCTGTATTCCATCTCCAAGAAATTGGAAGAGAAGAATGTTATGAGGAGTAGTCAGCATGGATTCACCAAGGGGAAGTCGTGCTCGACCAACCTCATTGCCTTCTATGATGGCATCACCAGCTGGGTAGATGGGAGAAGAGCAGTGGATGTCATCTACCTTGACTTCAGCAAGGCTTTTGATAATGTCACCCATAACACCCTGCTAACAAAGCTGAGAAAGTGTGGGATAGAGGAGTGGACAGTAAGGTGGGTTGAGAACTGGCTGACTGGCCGAGCTCGGAGGGTGGTGATCGGCAGCACAGAGTCCAGCTGGAGACCTGTGACTAGTGGTGTTCCCCAGGGGTCGGTGCTGGGTCTGGTCTTGTTCAACATCTTCATCGACGACCTTGATGAGGGAATAGTGTCCGCCCTCAGCAAGTATGCTGATGATACAAAGCTGGGAGGAGTGGCCGACATGCCAGAAGGCTTTGCTGCCATTCAGCAAGACCAGGACTGGCTGGAGAGATGGGCAGGAAGAAACCAAATGAGGTTTAACAAGAGCAAGTGCAGAGTCCTGCACCTAATAACTGCATGTATCAGTACAGGCTAGGGGAAGACCTGCTGGAGAGGAGCTCTGAGGAGAAGGACCTGGGGGTCCTGGTGGATGACAGGTTGACCATGAGCCAGCAGTGTGCCCTGGTGGCCAAGAAGGCCAATGGGATCCTGGTGTGCATAAAAAGGAACATGGCCAGGAGGTCAAGGGAGGTGATCCTCCCTCTCTGCTCTGCCCTGGTCAGGCCTCACCTAGAGTACTGTGTCCAGTTCTGGGATCCCCAGTACAAAAAAAGACAGGGATCTCCTGGAAAGAGTCCAGTGGAGGGCCACAAAGATGATACGGGGCCTGGAGCATCTTCCCTATGAGTGACCTGGTCTGTTCAGCCTTGAGAAGAGATGACTGAGAGGGGATCTTATCAATGTTTATAAATATCTTAAGTGTGGTAGACAGAGGGATTTGGCCAACCTCTTTTCAGTGGTCTGTGGGGGGGACAGGACAAGGGGCAGTGGCCACAAAATGGAGCACAGGAAGTTCCGCACCAACATGAGAAAGAACTTCTTCACAGTGAGGGTGACAGAGCACTGGAACAGGCTGCCCATGGAGATTGTGGAGTCTCCTTCTAGGAGGTATTCAAGGCCCATCTAGACGCCTACCTGGGCAACCTGGTCTAGGGAACCTGCTTTGGCAGGGGTGTTGGATCTGATGATCTCTTGAGGTCCCTTCCAACCCCCAGAGTTCTGTGATTTTGTGATTCTTGAAGATAGAAATGATATTAGTCCTTTCTCCAGCCCTTAGGTACCTCTCCAACCACCAAAACCTTTCAAATAGGGTTAACATCTTTACAATGATATCTGTCAGCTCAGTCAGCACATTTATATGCTTTCCATCTGATCCCATTGACTTGTGTAGTACCTATGTAGTTCTTAATTTGGTTCTATTCTACTCTTGGTAGTCTTTCCTCCACATGTTTTGACCTGGGAAACCAGGAAGCAGACCTTTCCAGAAAAATATATGAAAAAGACACTGTAAAACTCATATTATATGTGTTATTTGTCACTAGATGATCAGCCTCATTCAACAGCAGTTCAAAATTTTTCTTGAGCAACTTTTTGCTAATGATAAATTTGTTAAAAGTCTTATTGCACTAGTCATCTCTCACCAGTTTCATCTTTATCCATGATTTGACCTTCTTAATTTCATGCCTGGGATGGATGGACATTTTACTAACAGGTGTAATATCTGAGGGGAGGGTGCCAAGGATGGAGCCACTCTCTTTTCAGTTGTGCCCAGCAAGAGGACAAGAGGCAATGGGCACAAACTGATGCACAGGAAGTTCTGTCTGAATAGGAGAGGGCATTTCTTTCTGTTAGGATGACAGAGCACTGGAACAGGTTGCCCGGAGAGGTTGTGGAGTCTTCTTCTCTGGAGATATTCAAAACCTGCCTGGATGCCATCCTGTGCAATGTGCTCTAGGTGATCTTGCTTGTCAGGGGGTTTGGACTAGAGGTCCTTTCAGAGGTCCCTTCCAACCTCAGCCGTTCTGTGATTCTGTGAATAAATGTGAACTCAAGAATATACATGGAAAGATGTACATGCATATTTCCAAACCAATGCTATGAACAGAACAAATAAAAATGACTTCAGAAAGACCAATATAAATTAATGGAAGACTATGAAAGAATTGAGGTTATTTTAGAGTAACCTACATAAAAATAATTATAATTCCCACTTTTTCATAGTCTGTTTTACACCATCTGATCTATCTACATAAGTATGTGACTGCTACCTTTAAAGTCATCCAGTAAGTCATGAAGATTGACATTTTAATTACTAGATTTTGTTTCAAAATTAATTTTATTAAGAGCAAATTTTAGTGTTATCATTCACCAGTATGGACTATTAAAGAATTAATTCTGATTTAATTTTGGAAATTGAATAGATTTACTGTGTGAAGTCTAAAATATAATATATCTGATGCATTTGATTTTTCTCCATTTTTAAATCTTTATATTAGCTTCTGTGTAATTACTGTGTCCAGAGAATCACAGGAAAAAAAAATCATCTTTAGATGGTGGATCTATGATAAGGAAGTACTTTGTTTCAGGATTGCTTTGCTGTCCTTAAAGCAAAGCATTTGCTTTAATTAGTCTTCTGCTGATTAGAAAAAGCATGCAGATTTTTGTTTCTCCCTTAGAACACTAAAACTATTAACTGTATACCGTGAGTCATGTAAACAATAAAAGACACACCATTTCAGTCTAATCATGACAAGAATGTAATCCAGTTATTATAATCCAGAAGTTGCATAGGGAACAAATGAAGACATAAATATAGGATATTATATCTTAATTAATACTCTTATCTGTGGAAGAGACATCTATAAACAGGTTAAAAAAAAAAAAGTATCATTCTTAGTATCTCAACTGTCAGTAATTTTATGAAGAACAAGAACAAGAACAAGAAAACACTACTTAATCATTAGTAGTAGTAGTAGTAGTAGTAGTAGTAGTAGCAGTAGTAATAATAGTAGTAGTAATTTAAAATTCAGAGAAATTTTTGTCTAAATTGCAGCTAAAAGTACATTTTTAAGATAACGTTTCGCTATCAAATAAAATTAATTAACATACAAAAAGGAAAAGTTTTACAGTGATATGCTATTAAAACTAATTTTATTACAGATCCAAGAGGGGAAAACAAACAAACAAAAAAATCTACACATGTAAGAAAACTAAAGAGAATAACTCACAAGAATAAAAAAATGTCAGATTTTAGACGCTAGATCTTTGGCCATTTGCTCCCAGAGCAGGATCCTAAACCAAGCTAGAAAGTTCATAGAATCATAGAGTCATAGAAAGGCCTGGGTTAAAAAGGACCTTAAAGATTATCTAGTTTCAACCCCTCTGCTCTAGGCAGGGTTGCCAACCACTAGAGCAGATTGCCCGGAGCCACATCCAGCCTGGTCTTGAATGCCTCCAGGGATGGGGCATCCACAATCTCTCTCGGCAACCTGTTCCAGTGACTCACCACCCTCTGAGTGAAAAACTTCCTCCTAATATCTAACCTAAATCTCCACTGTCTTAGTTTAAAACCATTCCCCCTTTTCCTATCACTATCAACACATATAAATATTCCCCTCCTGTTTATACGCTCCCTTCAAGTACTGGAAGGCCACAATGATGTCTCCCCGGAACCTTCTCTTCTCCATACTAAACAAGCCCAGTTCCCTCAACCTTTCTTCATAGGAGAGGTACTCGAGCCCTCTGATCATCTTAGTGGCCCTCCTCTGGACCTGTTCCAAGAGCTCCACATCCTTCTTGTGCTGGGGGCCCCAGGCCTGTACATAATATTCCAGGTGGGGTCTCACAAGAACAAAGTAGAAGGGGACAATAACTTCTCTCTACCTGCTGGCACCCCTTTTTTAGTGCAGCCCAGGACATAGTTGGCCTCCTGGGCTGCAAGCATGGACTGCTGGCTCATACCCAGCTTCTCATCATCAGGACACCCACGTCCTTCTCTGCAGGGCTGCTCTCAAGTTCTTGTTCTCCCAGTCTATATAAATACCTGGGATTACCCCAGCCCAAGTGCAACACCTTGCACTTGGCCTTGTTTAATCTCTTTAGTTTTCTTGGGCCCACTTCTCCAGCCTGTCCAGGTCCCTCTGGATGGCATCCCTTCCCTCTATTGTATCGACTGCACCGCTCAGCTTGGTGTCATCTGCAAACTTGCTGATGGTCTATATTCTTTGGGTAGAGATGACTACTTCATAAAAATAATCCAAACAAACTAACAAACTAAAATCAACCCTCTCTTCTCCCCAACACAGGATGTGTCTGTATTTAGCTAGTTACAAATGGGAAAGATTAATGTTCAGGGCATTCTAATGGGAACAAAAAAAAAAAAAATAGAGAGAGAGACCCAAACCCTCCTCATTACAACTTTCTTTTGTATAGTTATAGTGAAGAGTTTTCCTTCAGCCCCCTCTTCTCTAGGCTAAACAACCTCAATTCCCTCAGTCACTTCTCATAACTTTTGTTTTCTAGTGCCCTCACCAGCTTCATTACTTTTTTCTGCATGAAAGTTCTTCTTAATACCAAGTAGACACAGCCCTGTAATACCACAAAGCTGGCACACAAAAAATCTTGTTATTGGTAAAAAGGAATGCACCACAGACAAGAAAGCAAGCATTTATTTTTAATCCAGTTAATATTCTTGTATTTTTATAGTCCATTCTGTTTAATCAATAGAGAAAATTCTCATGAATAATACAGTAGAAACTGTACAGAAAATTCTTGCTAGTGTCTAAACATTTTCTCTGATGTTATATTCACCCTTCCAGTATTTCTTTGAGACCTTTGGCTGATTTCAGTCTTGCTCAGGAAGAATGGAAAGGAATAAGACAAACGTTCAAACTATTAAAAAACTTTGATGTCCACAATGTCATTATACCATTTGGTAATTGCTACGAGAAGCTAAGGACAGCTCAGACCAAAGTAAGCCCATACAGATCCAGACATTTTGCACCAAGAGAAGCTGCTGTTTCCATAGTTCATGCTCAAAACAGTCAGAAAGCAAATAAGCAGATAATCTGTTCCCCACTACCCTTTCCCACTCATACACAAGCACATAAACACCAACAGAAGATCTAGGAAAATTTGCTTCTTACATATCTACGTATAAAAAAATTAAAAATTTAAGGAAAGTTTACTTCTTAAATTTTATGTTGAAAAAATTCTAAGGAGCTGTATTCAGCCATCAAAATTTATGAAGCATAAATCAGCTGATGAAATTTATTTTTTCTCTTTATCTGCGTGAGACTTTAATGATGGATAATGTACTGCTTTTTCCATGATGTCTGACTCATGAAAAACCTATCAACACTACAGCTTTAAAAGAAATGAAAAAATATATTTTTTATAACCTCAAAAAAACAGTGGACTTTTCTGAATTTATTCTCTGAAAAATTCCCAGAAAGAGATAAATTTGTTTAGCTGAAATTGTGTGCATATTTATATATACATACATATACACACATGCACATACACACAAACATAATCTTCCTATTAGCACGAAAAATCTGAATAATTCACTTTATTTTTTGTGAAGTTTCAAGCAAGTGAAATCTGGTTTCTAACAAAAGACATTAGATGATTTTCATTGTGTCTTAAATTGTAATTAATTGGGACTACAGAACTGTAATTGTACCAATCACATTTTTTAAAAGAGAAAACTTGAACTTTTAGCCTGGCTTGCTGAGAAACCAGGCTTATGCAATAATGTTATTTTCTTACTCTGCTAACATTTGAGCCTGTTGTATCTCCCAGTTATGACAAAGAAGTGTATCCAAACAAAACATCATTAACAATAATAATAATAATAATAATAATAATAATAATAATAATATAAAGAGTAGATGATGCAATATGAAAAAATGAAATAGTTTTAATATCAAAAATTTCATCTTTTTCTGTTGAATGCTTTAGCCATTATAGATGCTCTCCCTCTGTCCCAAAACAATAACTTTTAGAAAAGTAGAACCTTCTCTTTTTCAACCTCTGGACAGGATTTTGAGTTTGTTTTGAGCTTGAACCTCTTCAGAATGAGGAATAAATTTAATTCAGTTTCCCCCAGATACATTTTAAATATTCTCATCTGTAAATTGCTGGTAAAAAGGCATAAAATCCATATATTCACATTCCTGTTTTTCATAGGAGACAGGTGAATTCATGCAGAAATGCAAACTAGAACCATGGACCTTTGTTGTTTCTTTTATTTCTTCATTTGTTATTGAGAAGTGAAATGAGAGTATGTTTATCACTGGAAGTGTGTCAAAGGAATGCAATTCTGCCTGACAAGTGTATAGATGAAATATGAAATTAAACGCAAATGTAGTGTCCAGAGAGGATATGAACACAAGCACACAGAAATCTGTACAGATGCAGTCTTGTGCATGCAAGAAATATTTCTAAGACCACAAGAAAACAGAGAGAAAAAAAAAAAAAGATAAATAAAAATACACTGATGGAAACTTTGAAATAATTTTGAAGCTGTTAATATAATCATTTAGATCTAATATTACAGAAACACAGAGAATTTCAAAGTAAAATAATCTCCTGTAAACCTTGCATGTTTAACTTCTAAAATGACAACAGAGGGTGGAAAGCTATTTTAAAAAGATGGTAACAGCAGAATTGTTTGTCTAATTGCATATTAAGTAAAATTTAGTAAGTTATCCAACTTATTTATGTAATGTAGGTAATACATTTATTTTTCTCTTCAGATAATGGTTTTAATTCCAAACAAGGAACAGATTTATACCATTTTTATCTTTCAGAAATGTGTCCATTCTTCTTGTCATCCTCTTATTATAAGTGGATTGCTTCATAAAGTAATAAAAAGGATCTTTCTTTCTCTACAGAATCCTTAAATGGCACTGGGGCTGGATTTTAAATTTTATACATTTCTAGATTTTAGAAAATTCTCTATGCTATCTTTTCCACATGTCACAAGTGTAACACTGATGTATTAAACACTGATGTAAACACTGATGTATTGTATTGACAAGAATTCAGGAAGACTAAGTTACAGGATGACCTAGGAATTTCAAATTATATCATCAGAAAGTTATTCAATTAAGGTGTTACTTAGACTCCGATTTTATTTTTTGTCTCCAGCCCAATAGTTGCATTTAATCTAACCATGGCATCTAAGACAGATCAAGTAAGAACAAACCTAAACATAATTTTTGTTTAATGACAAAATTTTATTGTATTCAGTGTCTTAATACTTATTTATTGACCATGGTAAGAAAATACACAGTCAAAGCAGATGCCATTAAACACTGGGAATCAGTAAATGCTCTGCAAGCAGTGCTTACAGAAGCAACCATAAGTATCATTTCTCTCTTCTATCTGTGATGTTTTAATGGAATCAGAATTTAAATTTTAATGATTTCTTCATTCATCTCCTGAGCTTCTTTGAAACTGTAGCTTCTTGGAAAAGAAAAAAAAAAAAGTTTAAAATAATCTGCTAACTCAGGTCTTTTTTCTCCCTTTTTTTTTTCTTTTTTTTCTCTCCTTTTTTTTCTCTCTTTTTTTTTCTCTCCTTTTTTTTTTTTTTTCTCTCTCTCTTTTTTTTTCTTTTTTTCTCCAAACAAGTCACATTCATGTAAGGGTTACAGCTGCAGCATATTTAGTGGACTAACATATACCAACAAAGCCATTGACTAATGGATTGCTCTGTTACTTGCATGAATACTCGGTGATGTTTTCTAGGATTTCTATATATAAAAGGTAATGTGATTTATTTATTTATTTATTTATTTATTTTAGATAATAGCTTATTGCTATTCCAAAAGGAGTTTCTTTATTCAGGTAGTCACTTATTACTTACACATCTTGTTTTCATGTTTTTCTTCATTACAGGCACGTATAAATATGAACAAAGGACTAGACTTACCAGAGAACCTTTGTCATTTTTTTTTAGCTTTTATTTTTAAATTATGTTCTGTAATACAGCAGGAAATAGACATCTGTCTGAATGAACATTCAAATATGTAGGACAAGAATGGTGCAGGTATAGGAAAGCAGAGTTTTTCTTGTATGTTATTATAGAAATATGCCCAACCATATACACTTTGACCAGTCCACTACAAGATAAAGACAGAAACCATTGCATAGCGTTGGCTTCCATATGTGCTCACTAAATTCTAAATGCTAAAACTGAACTGGACTACAATATTATTTAATGATGAAGAGTTTTCATAATTGCACAACACAATTTCAATGACTATATACGAAAAACAGACATCACTGTTCTCAGACAAATGCAGAAAAATACACTGACACATGATGGAAAGTAACTACACAGCATTTCAGCATCAGTTTGTAAAGAAAGACCTTGTTCTTTTTCAACTATTTTTAGACTAAAAGAATACAACATTCTGAGAGTCATGTTAACAATTCATAAGGTAATTAGACTATTTTTGTGCATGTATTTTGAAAACACGTTTTGTCGGTAGTTCATAAAAACTATTACTTACAAAGCAAGGAAAAGGATAAGAAAAAAAAAAAGTAGCCAGCCTACTCAATATAAATGAATAATATTTGATTTGAAGGAAGAAATGAAAACAGTTATTATCAGAAAAGAAGTTGTAATTTTGCAGTAGAATGTGTTTTTGCAGTGGAAAGTTCCACTAAACTTGCATATTTAAAAGTGATTGTACGGGCACGACTGTGGCATAGCAGTAGGGAGTATGTTAAGTGGATAAGAGGAAGGTCCCACTGTCCTATATAAGGAGGATAGCTAAGAAAAACAGGATGAGCAGTACAAAATCAATAAAAACAAAATATCACGGGCCCTCTAGTCACAACAGAAGAAGGAAAAAAAAAAAAAAGGAAAATGAGAAATTATTATTGAGGTATTTCATTATTGACATTATCCACAGGTATATGGCAACTTTGCCATTAAAAAAGGCACACACTGAAAAATTTTACCAGGATTTGAAAAGCAGTCTACCCAGCGTTAAGACTAACAAAAGGAAGGCATACATACCAAAATAAGTGCAATCACATTCAAAACGTTGGGGCATAGTTTTGTCTCTGCATTGTTAAGGATAGGTTTTCCCCTGTAGTATAGCAGTGCAGGACTGGCCAGATGCATTATGGTATCTGGGGGGTTCTTTTGAAATTCCAGGATATTGTACGTAATGGAGTTGGCTTAAATCAATGACACACCGTAATGTTGTAATAAAACAAAAGGCATGTATTAGTGTATGTGAATATACACAAAACTGCGGCAAAGTGGTGTCCCAGCCGGCAAAAACAGACAAGTAAGCTCCTTGAAATTCATAGCCTTACTATACAAGCTAGATTCATGATGAAGGGTGAACATAAAGGAGACATTAACACTGTGGCACTGAGCTGACGAGAAATTTAATTCTAGGGATTGTGTTGTATGAGGTGAAACAGAAGTATGCAAGACATTGATAAAGTAAGATACTATATACAAAGTTTAATTATTTCAATGTGATTTTAATGCAAATGTTTGTATTTAAATTACATTATTTTCCTCTCTCATTTTTATGTTTTATAGTAACAAATGATAAACAAAATAAGATTTTTTCAACAGATAGAATTTTTCCTATGAAAAAACTCACACCAAAATGTTCTCGAATATATACCGAAATATTTATTCACTCTTGTTGAACTAGAGAAATAATAACAGATAAAAACAAATCAAGAAGAATATTTAAGAAGCTAATGTTTTGTATTTTTAAAACATTTATGCTGATAAGGTTTGCAGTTTGAAAATGATGCCTTAAACAACAAAAACGTTTAAATATTAAGTAAGATTTGATATTAGGACAAACCTCTTTTTTTTTTTTATTAAAAATTGGAAGAAAAGTGAAAAAAGTAAAATGTTTCAATCAAAATAAGCATTTCGTGGTATTGAAATTTTAGTTCTAATTTAAACAAAAATATATGTGATGTTTTTGTTCAGAACATAACTGTCTTACTGTACTTTGAACTGTGTAGCAGGTGGAAATGTATTGAGGAAGTAGGAAAGGGAAATTCTTTCATAAATATGTAGATTAGAATGAGGACTCTCATTTCAACCCATAAGTAGTGAAACTTGAGGTTGTATGGAAGATTGTTCAAGTGTGAATGTTGGCATTTGTGGTGTCTGAAATGTGCTATGAGGCGTAGCATTCACACACAGTACTTTGACTTGAACGTGATGAAGGCGTAAATCACTATGGCAGGCTAAGATGCACATACCTGGCCTAAGAGAGGTGTTGGGGAGGAACACCCAAAGTAACATGTGCAGGAAAAGTACAATCCTTAGAGAGTGAAACATAATGGGGGGTTGAGTCAGTTCTCTATGGCTTACTTCAGAATGAGATGTGAGCTAGACTTTATTCTTGGCACACACACTCTGCCATTTCTTTTAGTCTAGCTAGCAGTGTTAATGATTTAGAAGGTCAGCAATGAATTTATTTTTTTTCTCTAAATATACAGGATAAAATGCAATCTGACAGTGGTAACTGATGGAATACCACACTAATACGTTGCTAATGAACTCTACTAATACTCTACTGATGGAATACCACACTAATACTCACACTAATACTCTCGTTTTCAAGACGAGAAGAAGATTTCAGCATGTGGACCCTAACTAGGTGGTAGATATTTTTGTTTGTTTTGTTTTTCCTTTTCTTCTTTTGCCATAGTGAAAAAAAAAAAGGGGGGGGGGTGGAGGTGAAGAAGGAAGCAGGTATTATATCTGAAAATAAATATATCTCCTAATACAGAAGTTTTCAAATAAATGAAAATACTGAGTTTTGCCCAGCTGTGCTCCACACCTTCTGTTTGACAGAAGGATGAGTTCCAGAATGATATATGTATGTATTCTTTTGCAGCTCAGCAAGCTCAGCAGTGCTAATAATAAAGAGTAAGTGAATGACCATGAAGAACAGCACAAACCAAGACAGTGTTTCACAAGTAATCAAAATATTATATAAGGATCTTGGTTCAACAAATGTTGTAATCATTCTTTATTCCGGGAATCACTTATCCAGCAGCTTAAATGTAAAAACATATTTAAGTTCCATAGAAGTCAGTGTCACTTAGGCACATGTTTTATTCTAAGTATATATCTAATTCTAGATATATATGATAGGGATGGCTTTCTGAAGTACGGCCTTTTTCAATAAAATATTACCTGACTTAAGAGATTTGGGAACCAGAAGCAAGGACTGAATTCAAAAGTTGAAGGGAAGCCCATAAGTGGAGAGTCTATTTCATTTTTTGGGGGTCCAATAACATTCCATTTCTTGAAGGAAAGCAGAAGGGCGTATACTATTTATTTATGTTCAAATTTATGGAAATAAGATCTAACATTTTCAATATAAATAATGGTAAACTATCAGGATGAAAATCACAGAGTGTTTTTAAGATCATTCTGTTACAGACCAGCTGACACACATTTCATTCCAGGTTTGTGTTTTTAAATACTTACAACAGCTGTGTGCTAGAGAATTATGGTTTCTAATTTCAATGTATTGTGAATAATGAGTATTGAATATTTAACATTTTTGTTTATCATTCTCCATCACCGCTTATAAGGAAAAAAAGAGAGAAATTCAGATTGTCTTTTTCATTTTAAGTCTTCATTTCCATAGAAATGCTTGTAAAGTGTTGACAAGTGTTCAAGAAGTGATGGATTTTTTTAGAAAACAACAACAAAAAACAAACAAACAAAACAACCTACAACCTAACAGACACTAAAGGTCTGTTATTGTTCATAGAATCATTCATAGAATCATAGAATCATAGAATCATAGAATCATAGAATCATAGAATCATAGAATCATAGAATCATAGAATCATAGAATCATAGAATCATAGAATCATAGAATGGTTTGGGTTGGAAGGGACCTTAAAGATCATCTAATTCTAACCCTCCCCTGCCATGGGCAGAGTCATCTACCACTAGGACTTTTCATATATGATGGAGAGAGTCTTGGCAACTAAATCAGCCAATTCCTTCAGGACCTGGGGATGCATGTCTTCAGCCCCCATAGAGTTGTACTTGTTCACTTTCATCAGGTGTTCTCAAACCTGCTCTTCGCTTACAGAGGGAGGGACTTTGCTCCCCCAGCCCTCATCTATGGGTTCAGGGAAATGAGAGACATGGTAAGCCTGACTGGCAGTGAAGACTGAGGCAAAGAAGTGGTTGAGTACCTCAGATTTCTCCATGTCTGTTGTTACCAGTTCACCCTTCTCATCCCTCAGAGGGGGTACACTCTCCTTGGCCTTTCTTTTCTGAGCAATGTACCTACCAAATCCTTTCTAGTTATTGTTTGTATCCCTTGCAAAACTCAGTTCCATTCATGCCTTGGCTTTCCTCATTCCATCCCTGCACATCCAAACAACATCCCTGTACTCCTCTCAGGCCACATGTTCCTGCTTCCACTGCCTGTGCAGTTCCTTCTTTTGCCTAGGTTTGACCAGCAGGTCCTTGCTCAGCCATCTTGGTTGTCTACCCTCACTGACCACTTTCTTACACCGCAGAATGGAGGGTTCTCGTGCTCTAAGGAAAATACCCTTAAAGAGTTGCCAGCTCTGTTCACCTCCTTTGTCCTTGAGGACAATGTTCCAGGGGATCTCATCCACTAGGTCTTCAAATAGCTTGAAGTTTGCTCTTCAGAATTTCAGGGTCCTAACTCTGCTCTTCATCAGGCCCATATTCCTTGAGATCACAAACTCAACCACAGCGTGGTCACTGCAGCCCAGACTGTCTCCAGTCTTGATCTCTTTAATGAGTTCTTCTGCATTGGTGAGTACCAGGTCCGGTAACGCTTCTCCTCTGAATAGTTTGTCTAATACCTGGACCAGGAGGTCATCTTCAATGCACTCTAGGAATCTGCTGGATCGCTTACATCCTGCTGTGTAGCTTTTCCAGGAGACATCCAGGTGGTTGAAGTCCTGCAACAGGATGAGAGCGTGCAAGCATAATGCTTCTTGTAGTTGAAGCAAGAATGCCTCATCCACAGGCTCCCCTTGATCAGGTGACCTGTGGCAGACCCCGACCACTTTTATTAGTGTGGTCCTTAGCTTTCACCCACAAGCTCTCAACTTGTTCATGGTTGTTTCTCAGAGGCATCTCTTTGCAGTCATTCCCTTCCATAATGTAGAAGACAACACTTCCTCCCCTCCTTACCTGTCTATCTCTTCTGAAGAGCTTGTAACCCTCTATTCTGGTGTTCCAGTTTTGTGATTCCCCCATATATAATTTTCTTGATCAACCAAAGGCAGAAAACAAAAAATAGGGAAAGGCGGGACTATTCTAATGGAATAAGAAGATATTCTGAAACTTTTTTTTTTTTTCTGATCAGCATACTCTTTTTTTTACTCTTTAATTCCTTAAATGTTATGAATTAAATTTTCTGGAAAGCAAAGTAATAAAAATATTATTTTTTATCATTATGCTTACTGTGTTCAAAAGTAGATCCCAAAACATCATTTTTCCCTAAAGAAAATCAGAATATAATGAGCTGAAATAAATGAAATAAGGAGTTTTGGTAGTTTATGTGTGATGGTAGTCTATTTTTTTAGGAAGAAAAACAGATGTAAAGAGTACATATGTATAAATATTTGGGTAAGTGAACAAAAACCTTGGGAATTTTAAACAAACAGATAAATAGATTAATATTATTTCATTTCAATCATTTATTTTAAAATGGCATGGCTGTTTTGCTTTGAAAAGTATTTCAGAAACAGTTCAGCTTGACACTTCATTACTCTGTTGCTACTGCAGTAATTGCAGAGGTAAATTTAAAATGTTGCTAAATCACAGTTACATCACACATTCAAACTCTAATTTGAATGGGTCAGAAAACTGCCAGGTAGCAACAAGAACTTCTGAAAAGAAGTGTTAGTTGTATTTTGAATTTGTCCTAGCAGGAAGTAAGAAGTTGGAATCTTGAAAATTACAGTATACATTCTTCTAAGAAAAGTTATCCAAGAGTGAGCTCCTCCAATACAATATAACAAAAAAAAAAAAAAATCTACAAAATTCTCCCTTAAGAGAACTAATTTTGGGGATCCATACTCAGAGATATAAAGGATTATATTTCAGTGGAACTTAAAATGGTATGTTACGTTAAGGCTCATTCCATTAAGCAATATTCACAAACTTATTTCCTGGCCATAGATATATTCTAATCTAAGTAAACTACAAAGAAAAAGAGGGCAAGATAGGAAACTGAATTACACACTCAAGTCATGTTTTAAGAGATGTCAAAGAACAAATCAAAAGCAAAAATTAAATTGCTTAAAACATTCAAATGATGTTATTGCCACTACTTGTCTCTGACATAAGATAGATCCTTGACAGTCTACTGCTTTACTCATTGGAAAATACTGTGTCTAGTAACAATGCATCAGGCATGTAAAAGAAAATTAATACATAGATTCTGATATAGAAATGCCATTTTGATTAGTCCTTATTTGATGTGAAGCAACATACAACTTCATGGCTAGTATTTACTTGAGACAAGCAAAAAGACCTATATTTTCCTCTTCAAAGTCTTGGTCCAGATTTCCCTCTTTTTATAATCAGTGTTTCAAAGGTATGGTTTCAAATGTATGGTTTCAAATGTATGTTTATGTCAGTTTGTTTCCAACCTGTAGTGAAAAAATCCTACCTGTAAGTGACGTAATGAAATAATCTGGTGATTATTATTATACATACCTCTGTAGACACACATCAAGAAGTTTTTGTTCACTCTCATTATTTCATAACTCCTTGAAAAAAAATAAGATAGATGCATATACTGATTTTCTTTTGCTGTGGCTGTCATGATGTTATTATTGGTCAAGTCACCAATTCAGACTTATAAATGCTATTGTACATTTCTGAGATTGATTTGACAGAGCTGTGAACTGAAAGGCACACTGAAAATCAGAAAGACAGAGCACCAAGAACAGAGTCAAAGAACTTTTCCTATGTACAATGTAGTTTGTTGTTCATGTACACTTCTTTATATTACAAGAGACATGGAGGGATTATTTTTGTTTGCTAAAAATATCATGTGTGCCACTAAGAAGAACCTTCTAAAGAGTTCAGTGATCTTTTTTTTTTTTTTTTCTGAAAATTCAAAGTTAATTTCTGTCTTTGAATAAATGTTTTGAAGTATCTGTCAAAACTTCAGAGTAGTTCTCTTGGAAAAGCATCTTCATAATCAAAATATTTTTTTCAATATTTTCATATTTCAAAAAAACTCAAGAGACCTTGAAAGAACTGTTTTTTTTTTTTTTTCATCACACACACACAAACAAACAAAAAGCTTCCTCATGTAATTTTTTTTTTTTCTGAACACAATAGCTACTTATTTTGAACATGCAGATACTATGACAAGGCTATTCCCTTGTGAACTTTTTCATTGCAATCTAGAATGTCAATTAATTCATGAATAGCTATGTATGTATAGGTGTCGTCATTGACAAAAATTCTTTGAGAACTAACTAACTAAAAATAAAGAAAAAAATAAAGAACATCAGTTTGGTAGATGAAAAAATGGGAAAAATATTTTTATTTTTCACACTTTTCTGAAAGCATAGGTAGGTCTTCTGCTGCTGCTTTGATACTATTTCTGTAATCAGAATATCATGAATTAATTTCCCTAGGATTGATCAATATTCTAGATTAAAATTTCAGAATGTATTTACGATGTGTATTTTAGTGGAATTTTCAACATTAAATGGGAATTAGTAATATAAATACTTCTGTGGATTTTATTCTATATAAATCTTTATGCAAAACCATCTTAGGAATTCAAGGTTACAAATCTCATGAAAACTCGAAGGGATTCAACCTCTGGGCAAGAAGAGTTTTAAGTGTTTTTGTGTTACCATAATTTCAGTTCCCAACTCTGTGGAATTCACGATGTTGAATAAGCCACTGAAGATGAAATCCTGTCTCACTTACTTTCTGCCTTATGGCAGGAATACTTCTAGAGTATGTCTAGTCCTTTAGTAACCATTATAAGAAGGATTTAAAGATCCTTTACATTACTCCAGAGTGAAATCTGTCTCCCTTAAATTTATACACTTCTAGAAGGAAGGTTTCTCTATTAAGAGAAAATAGTATAGGCTCTTATTTCACTTGGAAGCTTAAATTGAGACAAACTCAAACACAGTCACTTGTTCCTGATGCATTGCACAGGGAATCATTAGACTCCCATCTCACAATTTGCTTCAATACACTGAGTACTGAGACAACTCGTGAAGGACTAGGAAAAGTAAAAATGGTGTTTATTTGTGTCTTCACTGTTCCCCCTCTCCCTCCCTCTCCCTCTTTCTCCCTTTTATTAAAGATCTGAGTTTCTTTCATCAATGTGTATTCAAAACATGAAAATATTCCCTGTACGCTAGACAAATCCTGGACAATAAACAGAAATCAATAATAGCAGAGAATCCATGTGAAACCTTTTTTCTTTTCAGTGAGATTCAGTGTGAGATTTTACACTGCTGATTAGAAAATACATGTAAGCAAGCATGAATGGGAATGTTGGCCACTGGATTTATTAGAGGGAAATAGTATTATAAATATAAATATATATTTTGTGGTGGTTTTACCCTGCTGGGCAGCTGAACTCCACCACAACTGCTCTCTCACTCCCCCTCCTCAAAGGAAAATTGCTGGGCTGCTTTCCATCATCTATCAGCAGTCATAGTCATCCGGAGAGGTCCCAGATGACTGAAGACTTGCTAACCTGGTGCCCATCTATAAGAAGGATCATTGGGAGGACCTGGAGAACTACAGGCCTGTCAGCCTGACCTTGGTGCCAGGAAAGGTGATGGAAAAGGTCATCTTGAAAGCAATAACGCTGCATATGTGGGACAACTGGGGGATCAGGCCCAGTCAGCATGGGTTCGTGAAAGGCAGGTCCTACCTGACCAACCTCATCTCCTTCTATGACCGGGTGACCCGCCTGGTGGATGAGGGAAAGGTTGTTGATGTAGCCTACCTAGACTCGGCAAGGTCTTTGTCACAGTCTCCCACAGTATTCTCCTGGAGAAGCTGGCAGCCTGTGGCTTGGACAGGTACAAACTTTACTGGGTTAAAAACTGGCTGGATGGTCAGGCCCAGAGAGTAGTGGTGAATCGAATGAAATCCATCTGGCCACCAGTCACCAGTGGTGTTTCCCAAGAGTCAGTGTTGGGGCCCATCCTCTTTAGTATCTTTATTGATGATTTAGATGAGGGAATTGAGTGCACCCTCAGTAAGTTTGCAGATGACACTGAGTTGGGGGGAAGTTGATCTGCCGGAGGGTAGGAAGGTCCTGCAGAGGGACCTGGACAGGATGGGTCAATGGGCAGAGGACAAAGAGATGAAGTTCAACATGGCTAAGTGCCAGGTCCTGCACTTTGGCCACAACAACCCCATGCAATGCTTGGGGCCGAGTGGTTGGAAAGCTGTGCAGAGGAAAAGGACCTGGGATTGTTGCTCAATGCTCACCTGAACATTGGCCACCCAGGTGGCCAAGAAAGACAATGGCACCCTGACTGGTATCAGGAATAGTGTAGCCAGCAGAACCAGGGAGGTGATCGTCCCCCTGTACTCAGCACTGATGAGGCCACACCTCGAGTGCTCTGTTAATTTTCGGGGCCCTCGGTACAAGAAGGACATTGAGGCCCAGGAGCATGTCCAGAGAAGAGTTATGAAGATGGTGAAAGGCATGGAAGACATGTCCTGTGAGGAGCAGCTGAGGGAACTGGGGTTGTTTAATCTA
Source organism: Anser brachyrhynchus (assembly GCF_964034855.1). Taxonomy (NCBI): domain Eukaryota; kingdom Metazoa; phylum Chordata; class Aves; order Anseriformes; family Anatidae; genus Anser; species Anser brachyrhynchus. The sequence continues at coordinate 174,235,692 of NC_137694.1, read as the reverse complement.
GAGAAGATGAGGTTCAGGGGAGACCTTGTTGCTCTCTACAACTACCTGAAAGGAAGGTGTGGGGAACTGGGAGTTAGCCTCTTTTTTTCTCTGATAGCTAGTGATAGGACTAGCGGGAATGGCCTCAAGTTGCACCAGGGGAGGTTTAGGGTAGAAATTAGGAGACGTTTCTTCTCAGAAGGAGTAGTCAGACATTGGAATGATTTATCCAGGGAGGTGGTAGAGTCACTGTCCCTGGGGGTGTTCAAGGAAAGGTTGGACATGGTGCTTAGGGACATGGTTTAGTGGGTGACATTGGTAGTAGGGTGATGTTTGGACCAGATGATCTTTAAGGTCCCTTCCAACATTAATTATTGTAAGATTGTATGAAAAGGGAAGAAAACACAATCAAAAGGGCTCAGTGGTTAAGATAAGGATAGGGAGATCACTCACTGATTATCATCATGGGCCAAACAGACTCACCATACAGAGATTAATATAATTTATTACCTATCACTAGGGGGTTAGAACAATGAGAAACTAAAATCAAACTAAAAACATCTTCCTCCCCCACCCACCCTCTTCTACGTCCTCACCCTAAGCAGTGCAGGGGAATGGAATGGATACTGCAGTCAGTCACTAACGCTTTGTCTCCACCGCTCCTTCACAGTCATTCTCTGCCCCTGCTCCAGCATGGAGTCCCTCCCACAGGATGCCATTCTTCCCGAACAGATCTTGCATGGGCTTCCCACAGGGAGCAGCTCTTCAAGAATGGCTCCCATATGGAACTCTGTATTACAGGGTCCATCTATCAGGAGCAAACTGCTCCAGCACTAGTCCCCCATAGGTGGCATCTCCTGACAGATCACCTGCTCCTGCATGGGCTCCTCTGTTTAGGCCTGGAATCTGCTCCTGTGGGGACTCTCCAAGGGCTGCAGCTTCCTTCAGACCACATCCACCTACTACATCATGGGCTTCTTCATGGGCTGCAGTGTGGAAATCTGCTCTGCTGTGGCACTCCATAGGCTGCAGGGGGACAGCCTGCTCCACCATGGGCCCCTGCACAGACTGCAGGGGAACTTCTGCTCCAACACCTAGAGCACCTCTTCCCCCTCATTCTTTTCTGACCTTGGTGTCTGAAGGATTTTTTCTCACTCCTTGCTCTCCCAGCTGCTGTTTCATAGCAGTTTTTTCCCTTGCTGAAATATATTCTCACAGAGGAGCAACTAAGTTCACTCATTGGCTCGGATCTGGACAGTCGTTGGTCCCTTTTTGAGCTGTCTGGAACTGACTCTTATCCAACACGGAGCAGCTTCTGGACTATTCTCACTAAGCAGCCCCCTGCTACCAAAACGTTGCATGTAAGCCCAGTACAAGAGGGTAACATGTCAGTGATACAGATCATCATAAATTTATTCAAAGCATACCAGAGTTTATTTTCTCTGTGTATCTATAGAGAATGCATATCCAAATAAACAGTTATATTGGTTGCTTATCTCTCCTAGTAGGTGTTGTGGTTTAACCCGGCCAGCAGCTAAGCACCACACAGCCATTTGCTCACCATCCCCCCTCCCTCTCTGGGATGGGGGAGAGAATCAGGAAAAAAATGAAGTCTGTGGGTTGAGACAAAGACAGTTTATTAGGACAGAAAAGAAAGGAAAATAATAATAATGATGATAATACTACTAATAATAATAATGTGTACAAACAGGTGATGCACCATGCAATTGCTCACCACCTGCTGACTGATGCCCAGCCTATCCCTGAGCAGCTGGTTGCTCCCACCCCAGCCAGCCACCCCTATATATTGTTCATCATGGCATCAGATGGTATGGAATGCCCCTTTGGCCAGTTCAGGTCAGCTGTCCTGGTTCTGTTCCCTCCCAGCTCCTGCTACACCCCCAGCCTGCCTGCTGGCAGGACAGAGTGAGAAGCTGAAAAGTACTTGGCTTTGTGTAAGCACTGCTCTACAGCAATTAAAACATCAGCATGGTATCAACATTATTCTCATCCTAAATCCCAAACACAGCACCATACCAGCTACTAGGAGGAAAATTAACTGTATTCTAGCCAAAACCAGGACAGTTGGTTTTCATAAGTCTGTCGATTTAGTCTTTTTGATTTTCCTGGGTGTGTCACAAAGAGGTAATTAAGTATGCCAATAATCTCCCCTGTTACCAAACCCTTGCCAAGTAAACCCAATACACCATTGCTAACACCACTTGTACTGCCAGTACACAGAACAATGTGTTTTGTTTGCTGATTTTATCTTGATATGGATATGCATCAATACAATATGGATATCAGTCAATATTTTTTATACTCTTTATGTTTCTTTATGGCTTGACATTTTCCTATGCCCAAGCTTTCCACTGAATTTTATAATGCTTGCTGTATAAAATAAATAAATAAATAAATCTGAATTGAGAGGTGTTGTGGTTTAACCCGGCTGGCAGCTAAACACCACACAGCCGTTCGCTCACCCTCCCCCCTCCCTCTCTGGCATGGGGGAGAGAAACGGGAAAGTGAAGCCGGTGAGTTGAGATAAAGACAGTTTATTAAGACAGGAATATAATAATAACAATAATAATAATAATAGTGATAATGATAATAGTATTAATAATAATAATGTGTACGAAACAAGTGATGCACAATGCAATTGCTCACCACCCGCTGACCGATGCCCAGCCTATCCCCGAGCAGCCGGCCCCCCACCCCGGCCAGCCACCCCTATATATTGTTTAGCATGACGTCAGATGGTATGGAATACCCCTTTGGCCAGTTTGGGTCAGCCGTGCTGGGTCTGTCCCCTCCCAGCTCCTGCTGCACCCCTAGCCTGCTCGCTGGCAGGACAGAGCGAGAAGCTGAAAAGTCCTTGGCCTGGTGTAAACACTGCTCTGCAACAATTAAAACATCAGCATGTTATCAGCGCTCTTCTCATCCTAAATCCAAAACATAGCACCCTACCAGCTACTATGAGGAAAAATTAACTCTGTCCTAACTGGAACCAGGACAAGAGGATATAAGATTTAAAAGGAACTGACAAATGAGACAGTTTGTTAAGCTCACCAACGCTGTAATCTATTAATTGCATATGCCTTGCTTCAGAGGCGTACCCTTCAACTAGAACAGAACTCTCAACCAACCAACATCAGTCTGAACTGCCTGAACTGTGCTATCTAGGTTTGGATTTTTTTTTTTATCTTTTTTTAAACACTGAATTAACTACACTGATATCCATGGAATATTTTCTGAAGGTATAGGGGAGTTAGGATCTTTGTTTCTTTGAATATTTGTTCTTATTTACAATCCTTTCTGGGATCTCCACATAATTTATTGTTCTCTTTGGTTGTTGTGATACTAAGTTACAAAGTGTTTCCTATAAAAGTGTCAAAAACCTCACGTCATTCAAGTTACATTCATTAAATAAATTTTTTAGTTATTTCAGGCTTGCTTATTCAATAGACTAATTGGCATAGTTACAAATTTTGTTTGCATGCCCCAGCAAAATGACATTTATACAGGTAAGAGTTTAATTTACTTATGGAATTTTAAATTCTTTTATATGTCACACAATTCTTCTACTCTGGCAAAGAAACAACATTTGTAGCAGACTTGACAAGCTCTTTCAGACGACTAATGAAGTATAGATATTATTCTGAATGTTTTTTTTTTTTTCCAGAGTGACATAGGTTATTTAAGAATTGGTTATTTGAAAACAACGATCTGCAGAAAAATGTCAAACACGTCTCAAACATGTTTAACAAGCAGTGGTAAAAGCTAGTGGTTTGTGTGTAACTATGGGACAAAAAAGCAAATAATTGGCATTTAAGATCCAGGAGGAAATAGAAGAGTTAATATCAATTTTTCCCCTGTTGAAACTCACCTTATACACAGCCATTAATTACTATTAAGTTTCCAGATGATTTCTGAAACTTTAACAAGTCCTTTACAAAAATCCACTGATTTTTTTGTTTTTCTTTTTTTCTTTTTCTTTTTCTTTTTCTTTTTCTTTTTCTTTTTTTCTTTTTCTTTTTCTTTTTCTTTTTCTTTTTCTTTTTCTTTTTCTTTTTCTTTTTCTTTTTCTTTTTCTTTTTCTTTTTCTTTTTCTTTTTCTTTTTCTTTTTCTTTTTCTTTTTCTTTTTCTTTTTTTTCTTTTTCTTTTTCTTTTTCTTTTTCTTTTTCTTTTTCTTTTTCTTTTTCTTTTTCTTTTTCTTTTTCTTTTTCTTTTTCTTTTTCTTTTTCTTTTTCTTTTTCTTTTTCTTTTTCTTTTTCTTTTTCTTTTTCTTTTTCTTTTTTTCTTTTTCTTTTTCTTTTTCTTTTTCTTTTTCTTTTTCTTTTTCTTTTTCTTTTTCTTTTTCTTTCTTTTCTTCCTTTTCTTCTTTTTCTTTTCTTCCTTTTCTTCTTTCTTTTTCTTTTCCTTCTTTTTCTTCTTTCTTTTTCTTTTCCTTTTTCTTTTTTTTCATTTTTTCTTTTATTTTTCTTTTTTTTTTCTTTTTATTTTTTTAACTACAGTTAGAAGATGGCTCTTAAGTATAGTATAGAATTTATTTCTTCTGATTTGTTATACAGAAAATTATTTGTCCAAATGCATGTTGCCACCAATAATTTTAAGGTTCTAATGTGTTGTACAATGAAATGTATAGTCATGCTTTTCATTGTTAGAAAGTTGATGAGGTAATCATCATCATTGAATCATAGACTCATTTACGTTGAAAAAGACCCTTAATATCGTCAAGCCCAACTATCCACCTAAGGCTACCAAGTCCACTGCTAAATCATGTCCCTTAGTGTCATGTCTACATGTCTCTTAAATACCTCCAGTGACAGCAACTCTACCACTTCCTTTTCAATGCAGAAATTCTTCCTGATACTCAGTCTAAAGCTCTCATGGCAACTTGAGGCCATGTCCTATCAGTTGTCATGTTTAAGTGAATCTTTATGTCAACTTTACAATGGCGTTGAAAACTAGCAAAGATGTATAGGAAAAGGAAATGAGGTCTACATTATTATTATTATTATCATTATTATTTTAATGTGCAATGTCATATAATCTGTTAAGTAACGTATACTACACTTATGGGTGTATGGATGCATAAAGTATGAAGTATGGATATATACTTTAGTTGACGAAAGGGTTTTCAGGCTCTGCAATATTAACTCACAGGTAGTGCAGGTACAGTCCAAAACCAGTAGTGTATATTTCTGTGACTATTAAAATCATGTGTGTGGGGGGGGAATCCATGTAAAGAAAGGCTAACTTTTCTTGCTGTTTTATCAAATCTCTGCCTGTTAAAATAATTCCTGAGCAATGTCCTAGAATAAATCTTAGAATCATAGAATCATAGAATATCCCAAGCTGGAAGGGACCCATAATGATCAAGTCCAACTCCTGGCACCACACAGGTCTGCCCAAATGTTTAGACCATGTGACTAAGTGCACAGTCCAATCTCTTAAACTCAGACAGGCTTGGTGCAGTGACTATTTCACTGGGGAGACTGTTCCAGTGCGCAACCACCCTTTCGGTGAAGAACCTCTTCCTGATGTCCAGCCTGATGTCCTAGAAAGGACAAGAAATTTGTTCTAGAAGAAATCTTGACTCTATACATCTACATAATAAAACACTTAAAGAAGGACAGTACTGCAGATTTATAAAAGCATTTACTGCTTCCAAATAAAACTAAGTGAAGTAAACCTTGGTCTTTCTGAAACTATATTTTAATGAAAGTAATCCATACCATTAACTTTGAAACATACCATTGCTGGAATATCCTAGTTTGTTGACCCATATTATGAATATTATATAAGATGAGGTTTTCTACTTTCAATATAGTAGCATTATGGGTTCAGAAGTTCTGTTCAGATTTGAATATTATGAATTACACTTTGTGTTCAGGGAAAATTTTGTATGATATGAAATGAAATAGGGTATTCAAGTAAAAATTTATTTTAAAAAAATGAAAAGATGATGATTTCAGAAATACTGTCAGGGTGTGAATTCCATCTTGATTCAGAGGCTGTATATTTTGTTGTGACCTTCTTTTGCTAGTTCTACATCATGCTTAAATTACCTTTGGTCTTTGAAACAACAACTTTGTGGTATAGGTTCGGTGCCAAATTAAAAGACTGAGAAAAGGTGATAGAACAATCTAGTCATTAATTATGAATAACTCGTCCACCTGAAACTTTTTGTTTGTTTGTTTGTTTTTTTACTGGGCCATTGACTTTAAATGACATTGTGAATAGAGTAAGAGGTTGGAGTGGAACTTCTATTTGTCTCAGTGGAAACATTTAGGGATATTTCTTTATAAACAAGGGGTGGATCTTTATGATATGGAGGAAAAATAAGTCAAGATTCCAAAGAGCAATCAGCTGATCAGCTGTTAATGATTTTGACTTTTTCTTGGACTTGTAACTCTCCAGCACCATACAAAATGAAAGCACCCAAAATTAAGAAATGCTTACACAAGTGTGCACTCTCTGTCTTTCTATTAATTGTACTCAAAGGCTTTAACTAGAACCAGAACCTCTGGGAAAAGTGTCTGAGCAGTAGAAGGCTCAGAAGGGTTGTGAGACTCATTTAAAGGTTAAAAATTGCAAAGAATTGAAAAAAGTGGACTTTCCAAATAAGGAAATCTCTAGCAAGAATGCAAGAGGTCATCAACACTTGCATACAATATGTAGATGGTCTCCTAGCAGACCAGCTTCCATTAAGAGAAAGATATTCAGTAAGGTCAGAAATACAGCAATAGAGGATCACCTTATATAGAGGAGATCTATTTCTTTCCCTGAGACAAATACATCTTACCTTGGATTAAACTTTCAGTATTTTTGTTTGCTTGTCTGTTTTATTTTTGAATCAATTATGATAACAGTTACGCTTTCATATGAATAATAAAAAAAAATAATAAAAATAGTCTATTACCCTAAAATCCTGGCCTTTCATCCTATGTAATAAACAAGCTTGTATTTGCTAGATAACAAACAAACAAACAAACAAACAAAGCTATAATGGAACATGTATGATAAAAACTATCTCTTTGAATGTATTTCTCTTTCTATTTTGCAATGAAGATGACGACTTATATTCAAACAACTTTTGTGGAAATTTCCAGATTCCTAAACATCAAATTTTACGTTCAATTTGTTTCTTTTTTGACAAGATACTATATAGAAGCATAGAAACAGGAAATGCAGTGCTACTATGCTCCTAGTTTGTAAATAATAAATATTCTGTAGATTTCAGGGAGAATTACAGTGATGTAGCCAGCTATCTGAATTGTATACTAATTTAAAATCTCTCTCAATTTCTTCATAGAGAAAGTAATCACTCTGAAGCCATAACTTGTAACGTGGATATTCTGGAGATATTTTCATGGTAAAATTTAAAAATAATTTGCAGGTGTCTAAAGACACAGTTGTCCCCACATCCAGTGTCCCTGTTTGTCATGGAGGAAGCTGTTGAATGAGTGGTAGGATTATGACTAGGTCCTCTCTCAAGACAGCATTGAAAAGTATACTTCAATGCAATATCTCATTTTTCAATCACTATATTGCCAATGTATAAATGAATGCATAAATGAACTATGACAAATTCAAATACTTCTAAAATAGCATGTTGTGTTTCTTAATTAATATTTCTAACAATTCCCTATCTTGTAGAGATTTTGATTTATTTATAGTCACCATCCCCAGGGGCGTTCAAGGAAACATGGTGCTTACGTGGCTAAGACGTGGTGCTTAGGGACATGATTTAGTGGGTGACATTGGTAGTAGGGTGATGGCCAGATGATCTTGAAGGTCTTTTCCAACATTAATGGTTCTATGTTTCTGTGAAAAGCCTTTTGTTGGGAAAATGCAAAATGTCCGATATCTTTAAAAATAAAAATAAAAGTATGCAAACCATCAAAATAAAGTATCAACTGTTAATGACATTTTGAACTGGGATGAAATTAAATTTATTTTCTTCTGTTATTAGCTTGGTTTTGTTTTATGCATGAAAACAGCTGCTAGAGCTTGACATATGGATATGACATAGCATATTGAAAAGGCCTTGGAAATATCAGGACGTTAGAATTTATGCTGTGAAAAGAAAGAAGCATATTGAGGTACTAAGCATGTCATACTAACTAGGAAGAGGCTGATCCTGCTACATATGAAATTAAAAGCATACATTAGATGTTTATAATATAGTTTGGAAAAAAAAAGTTTCAGAACATGCATTTATATAAATAAGTGGAACAAAATAACAATGATGGAACCTCAACATGACCAGTAAGACATAAGGAAAAAATTTCTGGAAAATAAAAGGAAGATCTAAATTTACACCTTTACTCAGACTGATATTTTGGTACCCATTGAAGAAAGTGATAGTTTGGTAGTTTTACCTTGCTGGGCAACTGCTCCCTCACTCCCGCTCCTTAGAAGAATAGGGGGAGAAGAAAGTATGTTGGGAGGAAAAAAAAAAAAAAAATCTACAACAACAAAAAAAAACCACCAACAACTTGTGTTGAAATAAGGATAATTTAATTAAAGGGAAAGGGGGGAGGAGAGGTGGGGGATAGAACAAGCAAAGATCACACGGAAGCACAGAGAGAGAGAAAAAAAAATTTACTCTTCCCACAAAAGAGCAATGATTGTCCACTTCCTGGGAAGCAGGGCCTCCATACATGTAGCAGTTGTTTGGGAGGACAGACATCTTTATAACAAGAGCCCCCCTCTCCTTCCCCTTTCCCACTTTTTTTTGCTAACTGTGACATCATACTGTATGGAATACCTCTTTGGCTTGTTTAGGTCAGCTGCCCTGCTGTGTCCCCTCCACACCTCTTGCCCACCCCCAGACTGCCGGCTCCTGGGGAGGTGGGGAGTTTTGGAGGGATTATTGATACTGTGCCAATATTGCTCAGCAATAGACAAAACACTGTTGTGATACTAATGCTGTTCTATCTACAAGTGCAGAGCACAGCACTGTATCGGCTGCTGCAGGGAAAGTTAACTCCATCCCAGCCAGACCCAGTACAGATAGTCAATATAACTAACACTAGGATAATGTTCTAAGAACATAAAATATATATGCCATTCAGTAATGTGAAATCCTTTAGTTCTAACAGATGTAAACAAGCAAGTTTTTTCCTCCCACAGAAGTGCCAGACTCCTTAATATCACATAGACTTGTACCAGTATTGTGATCCTGTAAAGAAGACTTAAATTTTAAAACTGAAAAAATAATATCTGCTTCCTGTATGTGCACATGTCCTTCCATGGTATGAAAAGTATGTTATGTGTTTGTAGAAACATGGCTGACTTCCTAATCCATCTGAATCTTTTCATTTGAAAAAATTCCAGCTATTATGAAGAGATAAAGGACACTGTTTAGAGTCTTACCTCTTTTGCAGTATTCCTATAGCACACCATATTTTTTATTTATTTATTTTAAAATATTTTTAATCAAAATTGTTTTATTTATGTATTTATTTATTCATTTTTATTCCCTGTGTTCTGCTAGGGAAAATGGTTATGATCATTATGATCAGCAGCAATGATCATTTTTGTAGACAGTGCTGAAAGTAACATCTGTTACAGTTATCTATTATTATTGTTGTTGTTATTGGTGTTTTGTTTTATTTTATTTTATTTTATTTTATTTTATTTTATTTTATTTTATTTTATTTTATTTTATTTATTTTATTTTATTTTATTTTATTTTATTTTATTTTATTTATTTATTTTATCTTATTTTATTTTTATTTTATTTTAGTATCTGTTGTCCCTTGAAGACATTGAAAATAAAAGGGAAACACAGAAAATAATGTACAAATAAGTGATAGACCTAAAGACTGGTTAAACCTAATAAGAAATCTATATATCTATAAAAACCTTAAAAGAATCTGAAGTTCAAAACCAAAAGGTGTAGCTAGAGAAGTTCAAATAGTGAACAGTTGTCATTCACTTACAGCAATGTATTTTTAGCATATTTTTATCTAATCTTGTTAGATATTTGCCTTTAAACTTTTTAGAAAATGGACAGGATTCAATTGCTTAAATAGAAATGCTTGGTGACATCCTAAATTATCTAAAAAATATGCAGAAAAACTGGCAGATACAATGAAAATCCTACATTTTTGTTCTTTGAGAGTCATAATTGCAGGTCAGGAGAAATACCCAAGAACAGTGAGTGAGTTACTGCATTAGATGTCTATAGATATTGAGTCCATTGACAGAAATGAGAACAATGGAACCTTAGAGACCTTATGCACATAAAAACTAAAACACAAACTTTTACATTGTAGAAAGTCAAACAAATTGAAATTTGCATAATTCAATTCAAATAATTGTGTAAAAAAAAACAAAAACAAAAAAACAACGAAAACTCTACCCAGCCTAGTCCTTAATAAATATTATATTTTCCCTTTGTGTCATTTTCCTTCTTTGGAATGTTACCTGCTAATTTCAATATTTAACTTGTAACCTTTAATAGTAATAATAATAATAATAGCAACAACAACAAAATCCCCCTGGTTTTCAATAATGCCAATCACATTGAAATGCTATTCTTATTTATTTATTTATTTATTTATTGTCTAAATTCCAAATTCTGTCTTAACTTCTCTGCTAATTTGAAAATTTCCTCCTTTGTTCCTTCACAATGCCTTTAACACTTCTATACTCAAGCTCAGGTACACAGTCAAGTGTTTAGACCAGTAAGACTGTACAATGCAGAAACAAAAAATGTGGCTTGTAAGACTGAAGAAAAACAAACTGAAAGAATACACTTTAAAATTGTAGTATGGAGAACAAGTAGAATTTATTTGTGCCTAATACATTAGGCATTGGTTTTGCTGTAAATTCTTGAAAGATCTTGTGCAAATGTGGCTTTTTATTCAGTCCCCTCAAATAAAAACAGATACAATCACAATACTAGCTTTGGAACATAACTGCTAATGTAGTAGAGCCTAATACTAAATATAATTAAGTTTCAAAACCACCATAGATTAGCAAATGATATGTCTGATATAAAATTGCTATCACATATTCTTTCTCTGGGAAATCAGAGTAAGAATTGTGTGCTTAAATTAAACCAATCCAATAAAAAGCGAAAATCAATACACAGCTAATATACCAAAAACTAATACAAAGAAAATATGGCTTCTAGTCATATCAAAATTAATTGATCAATCAATCAGTCAATAAAAAGTTATATAAAGTATTAGGAAACATAGTTGATTTTATACTTAATTTTAAATACTGTTAATTTTCATTTTAGCACTGAAAAAGCATTGAGGAACATATTGCAAATTAGCATAATGTAATCAACAATTCCGAGTAGCTAAAATTTGATTGTGTATACATAAATCAGGCACTTCCAAAGTTTATCAAGTGTTTCTAGTTTTTGTTGTTAAAATTCATCATAAGACCAGCTTAAAAGCAATTCGATTAGGAAAAACATAAACAAATCTGGACATTTTGCCTGAAAAATACCTCCTTGATAAGTCTTTCTGCTTTTTTTTTTTTTTTTTAATCTTGTCCTATACTAAAAAGATTACTCTTGTCTAATTTCAGGCTATTAATTCTTTCTTGTATTCCTTGTGGTATCCCCTTACTGAAAGAGGGAACACCAAATCTTCCAGCCTGACCCAATACTTCTACCATATCAAATCCTGATTCAATTGCTCTTTCAATTATACATACTGGTAGATTACTTTCTTGAGCAGAAAATTATATGAGTGTGTGTTTTTGTATTCATGTGTTCATTTATGTATATACATACTTCTATCTCCAGTATAAAATTTGAAATAAAATAAAATAGAATAAAATAAAATAAAATAAAATAAAATAAAATAAAATAAAATAAAATAAAATAAAATAAAATAAAAAATAAAATAAAATAAAATAAAATAAAATAAAATAAAATAAAATAAAATAAAATAAAATAAAATAAATAAAATAAAATAAAATAAAATAAAATAAAATAAAAAACAATAAATAAAAATAGTATTGGTGGTCAGTTAGTGAAAAGCCTTATCTAATTCTAAGAAAGAAGGAGTCTGTGGAAGTTATTATAGTCCCTTACTTGATGTAGAATATTCCCTTATAGTGCATAGCCCTTTTAAATTAAATTTCTAAATTGTATGGGAATAATATTCAGTTCTGGTCTTTCCATTACTGAAGAGAATGCAGTGCTCACACTTAAGCATAGTCACCCTATGTCAAGGAGATAGGAAGCAGGAGTTGAAAGCCATATCATAGATGTACTATGTACATAGGTGTACATAGATGCCATATTGCAGATGTACTTTATATAACTGATATCATTTCTTGTTTAAGAGTATATGGAAGCAAGCCAGGAAGGTGGTGGCAGCTTCTTATAACATGACTCAAACAAAGAAAAGCAGCCGCATCCTTTGTACAAATTCGTAGTCATACATATGAATTTGAGGAAAAATGGACAAGACTACTCGGAAGTTTGGACCTGAGATATTCATTCTCATAATACAGAGGTGAAGGTGTTATATAAAATGTTCTTATGTTCATGTTTGTGAAATGCTTAGGGAATTTGCTTACGTTCTTAGAAAATTAATTCACAAATTCTTAACAGATGATGGCTTCAGAATTCTTTGAATAGCAAAATATAAAAGCTAGTATCTTTAAAACACGTACAATGAGTCATGTTGTGGAATACTTCAATCAAACCAACTGTAAAGTCCTGCGTGATTTATTACTGTTTTCAGTCAGTGACTTGGCTCTGGATTTCTTATTGAGTTATTCTTATTCTTATTGTACTTAAAAAGACAGTCTAAGAATCTAAGAATCTATGTCGTCTATGATTCTGTGATTCTGTGATTAATATAAGTGTAACTACATTTTCCCTAAAGAATGTTTTAAATAAACTATATAATTCTTAGACTGTCTTTTTAAGTACAATGAAACTCAATAAGAAATCCAGAGTCAAGTCACTGACTGAAATACCTTTTTTTTCTTCCAAAAAATGAGTAAATTGTATTCATAAGCATGAGTGTCATTTTAAGTGTAAGCCCGTACACCCACTGCCAGCTCTCCAGAAGACAAGTTAACCCCACATTTGGGGAGAAGAGGGTTGTATACTCCATACACCAGCTTCATGGCCCCTAAGTAAAAACTTCAAAATTTCACTGTCATTGAGGTATCAAATTCTGTATTAAACTTTATCATCATCATCATCATCATCATCATCATCATCATCCACTATTCCAGAATCACTTTCCTGAATCACATTCATATTCCTGAATCACTATTCCAGAATCGCATTCACAATATCCCTGGGGGTGCTCAAGACCAGGTTGGATGAGGCCCTGGGCAACCTGATCTAGTGGGTGGCATCCCTGCCTATGCTGGGGGGGTTGGAACTAGATGGTCTTTGAGGTCCCTTCCAACCCGAGCCATTCTATTTTATGATTTCTGACTTGATTCATAAATGCAAAGAGTCCTATATGTTAAATTAGCCCAGAAATTGAAAATATAACTCAACACACTATACAAAAAGTTTTATACACATATATTGAAGTTCCAGTAGGGAAGGGAAAAAAGAGAGAGAGAGAGAGAAATTCTAATATGAGGATTACTGAGGCTAAAGATGCACTATTTATAACTCTTTCTACCAACATGATTTGCGATAAGAAACAAATGAGCCAAATTAGACAAACCAAAGATGACTTACTGGAGTTTCAGCCTAAACAGAGAAAAACTAATGCAAGAAAATCTTATTCTAGAAAACACATTTTTTGGGAGGTGGGGTTGGAGTGGAATATATTATCTCATTTGTGGTTAATACTGGTAGGTTTCATTTCCAAATCTGACAATAGTCTATCCATGATGACATCCAGAGAACACAGTGGCTATACATACTCATTTTCAGTTAAGTCACAGAAGAGAGGTACAGTATGAAATTCATGTCATACCAACAGCATAGGACTCATACATAAACCATGTCTGCCACAGAATTCTGCTTGAATTCAGGCACTGAGCAACACTGAAAATTGTCATTGTTTAAAGACAAAGCTAAAGTGATATACCTTTATTTGTATTTGCTTTCCTCTACAATCCTTAAGAATTCTTAAACTCCTTGGAGTAATTTTATGACAGAAAGAATTATTTGATACACTTTTTAAAGTATGCAAAATAATTTGGCAAAGACCGGGGGCTCTAATAAAGTAGATCATTCTCAATTGTCTTGATATGAATCATAGACACTAAGGAACGGCATGGTATGACAATGAGTAGCTGACTAATATTGTGCATTGGTGCAATCTTGTACAGACATTTTAAAGCCAAATTCAATAGCTATTATTTTCTAGCAATATGTTATTCAAATGTTCACAGAGGATATACAACAAGAACAGACAAACATAAATAAAAAAACAGAATATGAGCTGTATTTAATTTCATCATTTTTTTTCAGATTAATGGATATAAATCTGGCTCACATTTTGAGTCAACTTGTCACTGAAATAAGTTATGTAGTACCTGTGTTTTTCTATTTCCAGTTTAATATAATAATATTTTATCAACTAACATGTAGTTTTCTAGTACAACAAATATGATTTTTCTTCCTCTAGCTGTAAAAGCAGTTTGCAATAAAACCAAAATTTTTAGTGATTATATGTTAGCCACTGGTTTTGTTTACTATTGCTATACCTTCTATTTACTGGAACTCTATTTGAACTTGCTGAGAATTTATTCTCTTAAATGTGTGATATAATGCTTACCCATACCACAGGCAACAAAGCTTAAACTTCTATATATGTGGCAAATGTCCAGGAAACAACCATGAGTAAGTAAAACTCATAGCACAACATAGAACTGCTGAGCAATAAGAAAGAAGATGACAAACTACAAGCAATCATAAAAGAAAAAAACCATGCACACTCTAAACTGAAGAAAACCAGAAGTGGAAGAAATGGACACCATCAGCATTGACTTTGTCTTGACAATAACTCGGGATGTTAACATCCTTCCATGATGGTTTCTTCCCCCTTCTTTGCCTAAGGATGAAAAAGAACATCAGAAAAATGGAGCAGAATTAAGACAGAACAATAAGTGTATTACAACGTTAATTGCATTGTTAATACCATCTTCTTTTTTATTTTAATTTTTAATTTTCAATTTCAGATTTGCAACTTTCATTTTAACTGAAATAGCAATAGATTGTGCCATCTTTTAATTGGATTAGTAATAAATTACTGGAATCATAATTTTTGTAACCTTTTTGCACATAATAAAATTCTGAATACAGCAAGTAGGGAAAGGAGTATAACTTCATTCTAATTCTTGATTCTAACTTGATTCTAATTCTTTTGAACTTGATTTCAAAAAAGAGTTTTTTTGTTTGTTTTTTTCTTCTGTGTGTATGTCTCATTTAATAGAATGCAGCAGCATAAGTGAAAGCATCTGATTAAGACAAGACTCTAGTGCAGAATATTAACCCTGTTTTTAATTGACAAATTCAAATACATTAAGTGACAATGTATTTAGGCTGAAATAACTAGCTAGAAACATAATCCCTCTTCTGGTGGGGCTTTCCCAACCAAGCAATGCAAAAAAAAAAAAAAAAAAAAGTATCATTTGATTCCGTACTGCCTTATTTGAATTCCTGAATACAGACCCTATTGTGAATACAGACTCTTCTGTGAAGAAGAGTGAAACCACCTCCAGTAAGGTGGTTTAATGCAGACAGAAAACAAAGATGCCTTGAAAGGGGTCAAATCACGGTGGAAAGAATCAACTATCTGAAGACGAGGGTGGAGGTCAATTCTCACAAGGTTCTACATAATTAAGGAGTTCTCAAAATCTGTTTGCAACACAGGATCTCTCAAAGCGACAAATAAACAATTGGGCTGTAGCTTGGATAACTGTCAGTTGTGTTCTTTTTTTTTTTTTAATAATTTTGAACCCTACTGTTTGTACAATCAAAATTAAACCTTTTTCCTCAGAAAATACCAAGGAAGCAAGATATCCAAATTCTTCACCAGCTTAATATTTATTATATATAATATATATAATAGAATTTCTTTGGAGGTGATTCCACCTCTCACTAAGATGTTTTTGGTATATGTGACGGTTTTAATTTACAGCAATATGTGAATTCAGGAAGATCTGTTCTATTATTCGGGACGAAATAAATAAATAAATAAATAAATAAAAATCCTGTCTCTGTTGCTTCTGAAGAATCCACTAACTGTAACAAAAGGAATAAATAGTTATTTAAATAAATGCCTAACCAAAGGAAGCATTGCCTACTATGAAAATATTCTTTTTGATGATCTGTTTCTCCTTTTTAATTCCCAGAAGGTGTCTGAAAAATGTACGTGGCATAGTAATACTACACTGATATTAATTTTGTATGGAATGGCACAGCATGAATTTTACTCCCCATGTAGGTTCTAGGTATTCTTCTAATCCATCAACCAGTGCATCAAGAGAATTCTCCTAAGTTTATTTTCATATGGAAGCATGTTTTAACCTATGCAAATTACATTATATTATTAGTGAGCTGTCTTCCATGTTGTTTTTTGTTTGTTTATTTCATTTTGTTTTCCCTTTTATATTTGCTAATTTTCTGTATTTCTATGGAAATATTTCTCAACATTTCTCAGTATTTCAACAGTGAAAAAATCAGGCATTAAAGACATAATTTTGCAATGTGACTGACCAATTATTTTATTTTATTATGGTTTCTTTCAATTTATATGATATTGAATTGTAAAACTTTTCCTTAGATTTGTATGAATTCTCAAAAAATGCAGATTACAGAAAGAGAATAAACATTCCAATGTTTGAGAAAGATAAATATGCACAAAAAGAGAGAAAATTCACACTTTTCTTAAACTTTATGGTTTTCTGTCTGTTTGTTTTGTCCTAGTACTGACTGTTGGGTGTCTGTCACTGTCTTCTAAGTGGAATCTGCTCTGCTAGTCAGAACCCTCTGAGCATGGCAGATCAGCCAGGTTTAAAACCACCAAAGTATACACTTATTTAGTTGATACTTCTTCAGTTTGTCAATGAGAATGCCATGGGAGAGAAGGTTAAAAGCCTTGCTAAAGCCAAGATAAACAACATTCACTATTGTTCCCTCGTCCACCAGGTCAGTCACCTCATCATAGAAGGTTGAACCCGGTTAACCCTCCATAAATTTACAGTGATTACTCCTAGTCACATTATAGAATATCCCTAGCTGGAAGGGGCCCATAAGGATCATCAAGTCCAACTCCTGGCACTGCACAGGTCTGCCCAAAAGTTTAGACCATGTGACTAAGTGCACAGTCCAATCGCTTCTTAAATTCAGACAGGCTTGGTGCAGTGACTACGTCCCTGGGGAGCCTGTTCCAGTGTGCAACCACCCTCTCGGTGAAGAACCTCTTCCTGATGTCCAGCCTAAACTTCCCCTGCCTCAGCTTGACACCGTTCCCGTGTGTCCTGTCACTGGTGATTACGGAGAATAGGTCACCTGCCTCTCCACTCTCCCTCGCGAGGAAGTTGTAGACTGCGATGAGGTCCCCCCTCAGCCTCCTCTTCTCCAGGCTGAACAGGCCCAGTGACTTCAGCCGCTCCTCATATGTCTTCCCCTCTAGGCCCTTCACCATCTTCATTGCCCTCCTCTGGACACTCTCCAACAGTTTTATGTCCTTCTTGTACTGTGGTGCCCAGAACTGCACACAGTACTTGAGGTGAGGCCGCACCAGCGCAGAATAGAGCGGGACAATCACTTCCCTCGACCGACTAGCAATGCCGTGCTTGATGCATCCCAGGATACGGTTGGCCCTCCTGGCTGCCAGGGCACACTTCTGGCTCATATTCAACTTGCTGTCGACCACAACCCCCAGATCCCTCTCTGCGGGGCTGCTCTCCAGCATCTCGTCGCCCAGTCTGTACATATAGCCAGGGTTGCCCCGTCCCAGGTGCAGGACCCGGCACTTGCTTTTGTTAAACTTCATGTGGTTGGTGATCGCCCAGCTCTCCAATCTGTCCAGGTCTCTCTGCAAGGCCTTTCCACCCTCATCCGAGTCCACAACTCCTCCAAGTTTGGAGTTGTCGGCAAATTTGCGCAAAACACCTTCTAGTCCTGCATCCAAATCATTTATAACAACATTGAAGAGGACTGGCCCTAAAATGGAGCCTTGAGGGACCCCACTAGTGACCATCCACCAGCCGGATGTGGCCCCATTTACCACAACCCTTTGAGCCCTGCCCATCAGCCAATTGCTCAACCATTGAATTATGTTTTTTTTAGCTGTATGCTGTATATTTTGTCCAGTAGGATCCTATGGGAAACCGTGTCAAAAGCTTTGCTGAAGTCCAAAAAGATCACATCAGCTGGTTTCCCTTGATTGACTAGATGGGTGATCTTATCATAAAAGGAAATCAAATTTGTTAGGCAGGACCTACCCCTCATGAACCCATGTTGGCTGGGACCTATGACTGCATTGTCTCCCAGGTGCGCTTCGATAACTTCAAGGATCATCCTCTCCATAATTTTACCAGGCACTCACGTGAGACTGACAGGCCTGTAATTGCTAGGGTCTTCTTTCTTACCCTTCTTGAAAATTGGCACAACATTTGCCAGCTTCCAGTCTACTGGGACCTCACCAGATTCCCAAGATCATTGAAAAATAATTGAGAGAGGTCCCGCAATGACGTCAGCCAGCTCTTTAAGCACTCTGGGATGAATCCCACCCGGACCCATGGACTTGTATGGATCCAGGTGGAGCAGCAAATCCCACACACGTTCAGGGTCGGTTGGGAGTTTGTCATTCCCAATGTCATGGTTCTCCAGCTCAGGGTACCCTGGGTCCTGAAGTCCATCATCAGTGTTGAAGACAGAGGCGAAGAAGGCATTAAATGTCTCTGCTTTGCCTATGTCATTGTCTGTGAGGAGACTATCCCCATCTAGTAATGGACCTATGTTTTCTTTGGTTCTCATTTTTCTTTTCACATTTCTAAAAAAAACTTTTTTATTGTCTCCCACTGTCATGGTCAGCTTCAACTCCAGTTGCGCTTTGGCCACACGAATTTTCTCCCTACAAAAACAAACAGCATCCCTGTATTCCTTCCTCGTAGCCTGACCCTCCTTCCAGCAGCCGTACACTTTCTTTTTTTGCCTAAGCTCCAGTAGAAGTTCCCTGGTCAGCCAGGCTGGCCTTCTTCTCCACCTGCCTGACTTCTGATAATTTGGAA
Organism: Anser brachyrhynchus; assembly: GCF_964034855.1. Lineage (NCBI taxonomy): Eukaryota > Metazoa > Chordata > Aves > Anseriformes > Anatidae > Anser > Anser brachyrhynchus. The sequence goes on along the minus strand of NC_137694.1, from coordinate 174,216,506 downwards.
TCGCCTGATCTTGTGCTTTTAGGAGGCAGTGCTTAAAGACTGACCAGCACTGATGGACGCCAATGCCTTCAAAGGCAGTTTCCCGGGGACCTTGCTGACTAATTCCCTGAACAGCCTAAAGTCTGCTTTCCCCATATCCAGGGCTGAAGATTTGGTGACAGTTTTCCTTCTGTCTGCATAAATTCTAAACTCAACCACTTCATGGTCACTATGACCGAGACGGCCGCCAATTGCCACGTCTCCCACAAGACCCTCTCTGTTCTCCAGCAACAGATCTAGGAGGGCACCTTTCCTGGTTGGCTCTCTTAGCACCTGCACCAAGAAGTTATCATCTAGGTGGTTTATGAACCTCCTGACTTGCTCGTGTCAGCCGTGTGGTGATCCCAGTTGACGTCTGGCAAGTTGAAATCCGACATTAGGGCAAGGGGAGTTGATCTCGAGGCATCTCTTAGTTCTGCAAAGAATAACTCATTGGCATTGTCGTCCTGGCCAGGTGGTCTGTAATAGACTCCCACAACGACATCCCCTTTATTTGTTCGTCCTGTAATCCTTATGCAGAGGCTCTCAAATTTGCCATCGCCAACTTGAAGTTCCACGCAGTCCAGCCCATGCTTCACATACATTGCCACCCTGCCACCTCGCCTACCTTGCCTGTCCCTCCTGAAGAGCCTGTAACCATCTATTGCAACACAGCAGCCACAGGACTCATCCCACCACGTTTCACTTATGCCGATGATGTCATAGCTGTGGGACTGGGCCAAGACTTCTAGCTCATCCATTTTACTCCTCATACTGTGTGCATTTGTGTAGAAGCACTTCAAATGAGCTTCCCTACACGTAGCACCTTGTGGAGCCGACCGAAGGGCCTCACTAGCACACAGTCCCTCTGATTCTAGCGCACCATCCCTTAGCTCATCCCCAGCGTGCCTGGTTTTATCCCCTTCCCCCTTCATCTCTAGTTTAAAGCCTTATCTATCAGCCCTGCCAACTCCTGAGCAAAAATCCTCACCCCTCTCTGAGAGAGGCGCATCCCATCTGGTGCCAGCAGGCCTGGTGTCGCGTAGACCTTCCCGTGATCGAAAAACCCGAAGTTCTGCCGGTTGCACGAGTCCCGAAGCCACGTGTTAATGTGATGAGTCTGCTTGTCAGCATTGATCCCCCCTATCGGAAGGACAGACGCAAACACAACCTGTGCCCCTGATCCTTTAAGTAGTCTCCCCAAAGCCCTAAAGTCCCTTTTGATTGCTCTCGGACTTCTCGTTGCTACCTCGTCATTACCAGCCTGAAAGACCAGTAGTGGGTAGTAGTTGGTGGGCTGTACCAGGTGTTTGACTTTCTAAGCGAAGTCTCTCACCCGAGCCCCAGAGAGACAACAGACTTCCCTGTGGGTTGGGTCTGGTCGGCATATTGGGCCCTCTGTCCCTTTCAAAAGGGAGTCCCCCGTGACAATAACCCTTCTTTCTTTTTTGACAATTGATGTAGCAATGCAGGGGGTAGGTTGCCTTGCCTTAGGCATCCTCTCCAACTGGGACGGGCTTTCATCTACTTCGTTGTTCTGACTGTCGTGTTCTAGACCCTCATACCTGTTGTATAAGGGTAGATGGGAAGGTGAGGTGGGCAGGGACAGGGCTCGCCTACCACCCCGAACAGGAACCTGCCTCCATTCCCCCCCTTGGCCTAGGTCTCCTCCTACTGCCTGGCGGGATGAGGGAACTTTTGTCTTCTGCATAGCAGGAGACATTTGTGCTACGGCAGGCTCTTGATTTTGTTTTTGTCGTTCTGTTTTGAAGTGATGACTAGGATTATTTGCTATCATCTTCTCAGGGACTGACAGGCTCTGTAATTCTCTGGATCATCTTTCTCATCATTCTTGAAAGTAGGAGTGTCATTTGTTTTCTTCCAGTCTTCAAGAACTTGTGTGAAACACTATGATCTTTCAAGGATGATAGAGAATAGCCTTGGAATCACATTGGACATTTCCCTCAGCAGATGTGTGTACATTTCTTTAGTTGTCATGGACTTGTCCGTGTCCAGATGGCTTATGTTCCCTAACCTGATCCTCCTCCACCTAAGAGTTTCCAAGTGGTGTCAGAGGCAGGGAATTCCAAAAGGCTGGTTGTACGAGTAAAGACTAAGTTGATTAAAAACAAACAAACAAACAAACAAACAATAACCACTAACTACCTTGGTCCTCCCATGTCCTTTGTTGCCAGGTTTCCTGCCTCCTTCTTTCACTTGCCCGCATTCTCCCTAGTCTTTCTTTTGCTATTGATATGACTGTAGAGGTGATTCTTGCTGCCTGTCATGTCCCTTGCCACATTTAACTCCAGAGGAGTTTAGGCCTTCCTAACACATATAGTATCAGATAGGATGCCTGCATTCCTCACAGGTCACTTGTCCCTGTTTCTACTTCTTACATGTTGCCTTTCTTCACTTGATTTTTTTTTTTTTTTATTTTATATTATCAGAAAATCACTGCTTATCCATGCAGGCCTCCTGCCATTTTGTTTAATTTCCCTGCTTCTCTGTTCTTGGAGTAGCTGGTCTTTGAATATCAACTGTCTCTCTTGGTCCCTTCTTCATTCCAGGACCATATTCCATGGAACTGAGATAGATGGAATTTATTATTAAAATTGATTAATTCCATTTCACATTTGCTACATTTTCATATTTTAAAGGAAGCATTCATAGCTTCCAAGAAGAAAATACGGGTATGTGTGTGCACTACATTGAACTATCTGCAATTTCTGATTTAAGAATCTTAAAAAGTGTAAAGAAAGCCTGTGCTGGAGAAGAAAGGAAATAAGCACATGCTAGGCATTTTACATTTGAAGACAAAAATTCTTTGGTCCAATTTAATCTTATCCTATCTTTAATCTTCTCAGCAGGACCCTGAAATCTGCTCTCCCAAAATCCGTGTCTGTGGTCCTGCTTTTTGCCTTGATCCCAGCTCACAGGATGCTGAACTCCATCATCTCATGGTCCTGTGATCAAGGCTGCCCCCAGCCTTCACATCTCCAAACAATGCTGGTTTGTAAGCATCAGGTCCATCATAGTCTTCATCAGCTCCTTGATCACATTGGTCATGAAGTAGCCATTAACACTCTACAGAAATGTCTTGGATTCCTTGTACTTCACTGTGTTGTCCTTCCAAGAGATACCGGACTGGTTAAAATCTCCAGTGAGGACGAGAGATTGCAAACATGAAGTTTCTTCCAGTCGTCTGAAGAAGACCTCATCTCCTACTACTTCCTGATGAGGTGGTCAGTAGCAGAAACATACAACTTCACACATGTTGATCTGCCTGTTAATCCTGACACATTCAACATGATTTAAATATTTGAAGACACCCTTTTATTTTCAGCCCTTATGAGAAAGGCTATGTTTATGTTTACCTCTACAGTCAATTGTGTTCTCAAAGAAAATATCAGCCAGTGCTTCAATTCCAAAGAGATAATGCAAGCACCTATGCATAAGAAGAGATTTTATGCTGTAAACTTCAGCTTCATATGAATCGTTCTGTTTTTGGCTTATGAATTTTCATCCCAAAACTGGAAATCCATAGTGACGTAGACATTCATTACTCTCAATTCATTTAAAAGATCTGAATTTGTGTTATCATCGCTTTAAAAAGTATCACTGAAAAATATATAACTGCAGCAAATTTTCTGGTTTCAGTAAATAAGATTAGAATCTAGGAAAAAAATCTCAAAAAAATCCTTTTTAATTTTAATCGGAAACATTCAATTTTATTCTCTCAAATGCAAAACCTTTTACTTTATAAGGACAGAACAAATAAAACATTTTTATTAGGAAATAAAATGTCTTGTTTAAAAAAAAAAAAAAAGTAAGTAAAACTGTTATTTTATCATCTAACACAGATCATAACATCACTGGAACAAAACCATAATGGTTCAGAATTTAGAATTATTGATGTTTGTTGCAGTGAATGGAGTTAAATCCAGTTCAGGCTGGTCACTAGTGGTGTCCCCCAGGGCTCAGTATCAGGGCCAGTCCTCTGCAATATCTTTATCAATGATCTGGATGAGGGGACCGAGTGCACCCTCAGTTTGCAGAAGACACCAAATTAGGCATAAGTGTTGATCTGCTTGAGGGTAAGAAAGCTCTTCAGAAGGATCTAGATAGCTTGGACCACTGGGCAGAGGCCAACTGTATGAAGTTCAACAAGGCTAAGTGTCAGGTCCTGCACTTGGGGTACAACCACCCCATGCAACACTATAGGCTTGGGGAAGAGTGGCTGAAAAGCTGCCCAACGGAAAGGGACCTGGGTGTATTGGTTGATAGCTGGCTGAATATGAGCTAGCAGTGTGCTCAGGTGGCCAAAAACGCCAACACCTTCCTGTCTTGTATGAGCAATAGTGTGGTCAGCAGGACTAAGGAAGTGATTGTTCCAGTTTACTCAGCTCTGGTGAGGCCACGCCTCAAATACTGTGTTCAGTCTTGGGCCTCTCACTAGTTGAAGGACATTGAGGTGCTGGAGCATGTCCAAAGAAGGGCAGCAAAGCTGGTGAAGGGACTAGAGAGCAAGTCTTATGAGGAGCAGCTGAGGGAGCTGGGGTTGTTTAGTTTGGTGAAAAGAAGGCTCAGGGGAGACCTTATTGTACTTTACAATTACTTTAAAGGAGGTTGTAGTGAGGAGGGGATTTGGCTCTTCTCCCAAGCACCAAGTGAAAAGATGAGGGGAAATGGCCTCAAGTTGTGCCAGATAAGGTTTAGTTTGGATATTAGGAGAAATTTCTTTATTGAGAGAGTTGTGCGACATTGGAATAGGCTGCCCAGGGAAGTGGTTGAGTCACCGTCCCTGGAGGTCTTCAGGAAATGTGTAAATGTAGAGTGGACTTGGACTAGATGATCTTAGAAGTCTTTTCCAACATGAAGGATTCTATGATTCTCTGATTTTAATAACTGAGAGATCCCTGAGTCAGAACAATTTAATATAAATAAAATCTGAATTTAGTTTTCATTAATACTCGACTTACTATTCACTAAGGCAACAACAGTAATAAAACAATGATGATGATGATGATAATAATAATAATAATAATATGTTTGAAAGTATTGAGGGAGGTAAAGAGCAATGAAAGCACAGCCATCTCCTCCAGCCGCTTTGGCCCAGGACCATTCCTGTCTAGCTACTAGAGCCCAGCCCAGTGCCCAAGGACTTGGGGTCTCTGATCAAGCCAAGGGACATGGCTGTCACTTTCTTGTTTGCAGGTTCAACCCATAGCAAAGCTGAGCATATATCCCAGAGATACACAGGCACACACAGATAGAGGCAGGACACCAATACACTAACCACAAAGGCCGTTCTAGGCAAGGGCTGCCTTCAACAGCAACTCAGAACTTACATCGAACAGACACAGACAGCCCCCTTCCTCCTCTCCATCTGTAGAAAGTTGACTGTAGACTCCGTCTATAGAAGTTGACTAGTGAAGGCACACATACACACTCTCTAGGTAAACACAGGACACATGAAACATAGACACAGACAGATGAGTCCTGTTCCTCCTTTTCAGCTGATAGAGATATAAGTCTGCTGGGGAAGTCACAAGGACAACACTCTCCGTTTTCACAGGCACACACACATTTGTGGATCCTGAGTATCTGGCATGGCACTCTCTGTCTATCCAACCTCTGCTTCCTTAGTGTCCTTCCCTTACAAAAAGAATTCTATATACTTTATCGGTGTTTTTCACTTTAATTTCATATATGAAGTAGGGGATACACAGTTACTTATGTTTTGTTGCTGTTTTAACAAGATTTAATAATCACATTTAAAATACCAAATAAATTTGCTAAAATAATAGGGGCATCAGGTCATTCCAGTTTCTCAAACCCAATGTTTGAAGGCTCGCAATTTATTTAAAAACTTCCACACATTTGTAGAGGTATGTTATCCTAAAATAAAATATGCTATATAGTCTTACAGTTTAGTATCTAGAATTCGATCCAGTCCTGTCTATATGACAAATTGTTTACAATTCATATTTTTCTGAAACACTATGTTATAAAAGATCCTTTTTTTTTTTTTTTTTTTTTCTGGGTGTCATTCAGTTTGAATTTAGGATGAACACCTACATTATATCCATCTCTGTCTACATGTATGTCTTTGCTATCTCTATATGTCTGCACTCTATCTAGTTTTCCAACTACGCTCTGAAGAGATGGAGCTAGGGTAGCCAGTGGACTTCAAAAGCACGGTTCTAAATGTGTTAAACCAGAAACTTAAAGCTCGATTAAACAGACTTCAGAAGCACATCTAGTCACAGCGAGATGTCTTGAAAGCTCCAAGACATCCATGTGAAACCAGAAAAAATTCCAGAAGACAAGAGATTAATGTCCTTCTGGAACAGCAGCTAGATCTTAGCTGGGAAACCAAAAGGTATCTCAGACAATGACAGTATGTAGCACTGAAATAAGCCCTCTTCATAGGATTTTTTTTTTTTTCTGAATTTGTTGTGTTTATATGTAAGATAAGTATCTCTAACATATGGATACATGGGAGTAACAAGACACAAGTAAATGCTTTCATAGAAAAATATTTATTGTACAAGGTAAGACTTAAAGAAGGAAATTATATAGTTGATACTATCCTTGTGTCATTTCACAATACAGAAAGACCTAAATATCTCACCTAATTAGCCCATACTAATAAGCTTTCAGTTCCTCTGTGCTCAACAGCTATGTTACTAACTAGACTTCAAGGCTGTGCTCACACTGCTAAATAAAAGAAATCCCAAAACATATTCAAAGTTCTGAAGCCAAGCAGTAATCAGACTTATTTTAAGACAATTTTGGATTAATAGCCTCTAAAACATATTAGTAACTTTCATAGTATATAGTACTTTGTTCACATCCACCTCTCTGACTCTTTACAAGACTCTAATACATGCCTATCATATTTTGTGTGTTTTTTCTGTTCAACTATTATGAAATATTATGAAGGTTGTATTACTCTGTATGGTGTTTTACAGCATGAAATGCGGTATACATGCTGAGTAACTTGGAGAGCAGACTCAAGGCACTTAGGTTTTTGAGAGTGTACACATGAATTCAGTAGTTAACAAGAATTAAAATGTAGTCAGAATTGGTGCAGTGTTATCTGTACTCTCTCTAGAACCGTAAATGTAATAAACTATTTTAAGAATTGTGTCTGGGATTTGCTAGAGTGACAAATGGAGCAATTCAAAAGGACTCAGAGCAGACCAGAGACATGAGCTAAGAATGATGTGGTTCCACTGCTAAATTTTCTCGTTATCCCTCTTTTATTTAGCGATGTAGACACAAACTAAAGGCCTAGGTATCAAAATGTTGCTACAATAAGTGCCTCCAGGTCCAGCCAATGTTGAAGACACTATGTTCAGTATTTGGATATGAAAGGTAAACATAAAAACTTAAGTTCCTAATTCTTTTTTGTCTGTCTTATCATTGTTTTCACTGCTTTTAGTCACAACCTAAAAGAGGAATGTATCACAGAAATACATGCAAACATACACAAGGTAGTCAGCTAAAGGAATAAAACAATAAAGTATGCTTTGTCACACATTTTTGTCTCCTCTGTGTAGTTTGGCATTTCAAATTTGTTAAAAAAATCTCTGTAAAAAAGTACAATTTGAATGAAACAGTACTATTCTCTTTCATTCTCCTCTTTTTATTCTTTAATACAGCAACTTTTTCTATAGCATTCATGGAGTGTTATCATGAGTATTTTTATTACAAAATACTGTAGGACCTACGTTTAATCTCTGGAACAATCATTCTAATGCTTTACATTTTTCCTTATTTCCTCTCAAAAATCTATGATAATAAAATACATCTGTAATTTATGCATTAAGTTCCTCTATTTTAACATAACATTTCTATAGATGCAACAACATTACTTGTTCTTTTAGTAAAAAAAAATTTCAACATTAAGTGACATTTATTCAATTTTTCTATTACCTGCCTTATTGGACATATCTCAATTTATTGAGATTCTTTATTGAAAAAAAAAAATATATTGAAATTTCCTAATGAAATCTTTATTTGGACTCTTTTTTTCTTTTTTTTTTGTGGTACAGTCATGCAGTCTGGATATTTTTCATATAGGTTTGCAAAACAAATTTGTAATTGTCATCTGAATATGTAATCAGCATTGTTTATACAGATGCTCAGAATTTTACATTATTTTTCAATTATTAATTACAGTGTTGATTTGAAGATCTTATTTCCCTTCTATTAGTCAATTTACTTTTTGCTCCAGTTTTTCTCTCACACATTTCTAATACTTTCATTTTTAATTTCAATTAAGAATAGGGTGGTTTGAAACTGTATTTCCGTACCATCATATTTCATTCACAGTGAAAGGGTAGTTCGAAAAGATCATATTTCATTCACACTGAATCACTGAATATAAGCTTTTCTTCCAGTAACTTTCTCACTTGGGATTTTTCTGTTATTAAATCAAAGTTGAGACAAAGATAAAACGCAACTCCAACGCTGATGGTACATATCATCTTTCATAATTTACCCTTAAGGACCATTTTTATAGAAGAATAACTGGGCAGAAAGATAGTTGCAGTGATCCAAACAAGAAATAAGACATAAGATAACAATTATAACAATTATTATTAAATCATGGATAGACAGTAAGAAGATCAGTGCTTGAATTTACTCCCTGATTTCCCATTATTTATCAGTACGGAGGTATCCAGGATTTCAAGTTTGTTCAGAATATGAAACTTTGTGGTAAAGAAAGTAGAACAAGACAGAAAAATCTATTTTTCGAAGTCATTAAACAATAAGTAGATTTGTGGTTTAGACTTTTATTTCATATTTCTTCATCAAAAGGTTTGAGTTCTCTCTATATACAGAATTATCCTATCTTAGCTTTGTGTGAGTGCGTGTGTTTCTGTGCTTATGATTACTTATCAAACATAGCTTTAGGGATTAAGAGCTACCTATTGTTTTTTTGGTATGCTCATTTCAGGAAAATAATTTTGTGGGACAGATTTATAACACCTCTGTTTCTTAAAGATATACTTAAATTGGGAGTCTTTGTGGACCGCTAGACTTATCCTTTTATTTTCTTGACCTTTTTTTTTTTTTTTTCCTATTTGTCTAATTTCTTATGATTCTCTTTCTTGAAATCAAATACCAATATTCTCAATTTATTTTGCATACTTCCTCCTGCTACAGTTTTAAGGTTAATATTTGCATGTTGTTTTTATACTGATATTCCACCTTTTGGACTACATCCTGGATATAACCAGGAAATAACTCAGAATCATAGACTGGTGAAGGTTGGAAGGGCCTCTGGAGATCATCTAGTGCAACCACCCTGTTCGTGAAGGCACACCTAAAGCAGGTTTCCCAGGGCCATGTCCAGGCTGCTTTTGAAGATCTCCAAGTATCTTCCACAACTTCTCTGAGCAACCTCTTCCAGAGTTCTGTCATCTGCAAAGCAAAGAAGTGGTTCCTAATGTTCAGTCAGAACCTCTTGTGTTCCAGTTTGTGCCCATTGCCTCCTGTCCCGGCACTGGGCACCACTGAAAAGAGCCTGGCTCCATTTTCTTTGCACACTCCCTACAGGTATTTATTCACATTGGTAAGATCCTACCTGAGTCCTATCTTCTCTGGGCTGAACAGACCCAACTCTATCAGCCTTTCCTTATAGGAAAGGTGTTCCAGTCCCTTGACCATCGTGATGGCCTTCTGTTGGACTCTTTCCAGTAGCTCCATGTCTCTCGCACTGGAGGGCCCTGAACTGGACACAATACTCTAGATGTCATCTCACTAATGCTGAGCAGAGCAGAAGGACCACCTCTCTTGACCTGCTGGTAATACTTTTCCTAATGCAGTGAATAAGACCATTAACCTTCTAAATGGCAAGGGCACATTATGACTCATGGTCAATTTGGACTCATCAAGACTCCTAGGTCCTTTCTGCAGAGCTGCTTTCCAAAAATGATTATTTTTTAGTTATTATTTTTTCTCTACCCATGCTTGATCAGGCAAATCTTGAATTATTAAAGAGGGAGACAGATAGTGAGAAAAAAAATGTTTTTCATACGAATTGATATCTATGGATGCATTTTTTTTGTTGTTTTGTTTTGTTTTTCAGTTACTTCTGATTTTTTGATAAGCAGCAAGTAGCTGCATTTTAATAGCATGAGTACTGTTGGTTATGTGCATAAGATCCTGTGCTGAACATGACATGATGTATGTTATTTCAACTTTGATCATCTGTATTTTCTTGAAACACCTATAAACAGTACTTAAAAAAATGAAGAGATTCTCATTTCTTTTTCAGTCAGAAAAATTTCAATTCACACAGGATTATTTATGTCTTCCTTTGCTGAAGTCTTTATGAATTCTTCTTTTTTCCTTTTTTAATGATATCTATTGATGTTGAAAAATGGCCTGAGATAGATCCCCTCTCCATTACACAAGGAATAGCAATCAGAATCTTTCCTTCATGCTTTTGGCAAGTATTATAATATCTTCATTACAGAAACATGCCTCGTTCATTGACTGATTTCATAAATCTATATTTTCTACATTTGCAGTAGCTTAGATTTCTCAGAAAAGATGGAAAAGAACCTCATTTAAGCCCAATTTAGAAAGTGTGGATTAGAGCATTCTCCTCACAAATGGGATTTGTAACTTGTCAGACTGAAGAATTATTTATGTGCCTGTTTCCTTTTTTAAGGAACTGTTCCATCCATTAAAATTGTATGTAAAATCAAGAATAACTTCCTACTGCATTAGTATTAGTCGAGCAGGTCTAATGTGCAAATTTGTTCATGTGGCAGCTGCAGTGATGCTGATTATGAGAATCCTAAAATCTTGAGAGGGAAAAACTTCTATTAATCAGGTTTGCAGTGAAATGGAACAAGAGGTGCCCCCCAAATGTTTTCTTATTAAAACTAAAATATGTGGGGACTGATATGACTAAGGAGATTCCTTTTTGATTTGCTTTGATAAACCCAGGAGAAATCAAAGCATCCTTTTGACATTTTTAATGAGTTACATGCAATGTAGACCCAACTTAGATTTAGGAATTTGCTAGGTAACTTCAAGTTAGATATACACTCAGACAGATACCTCTTTGTAGCTATATCTTGAATCTGATTGCATTCCATTGTTTTAGAACTGACATACAGCTTTGTTACTCTGAGACAGTAGTACTTTGCATTTATAGTGTACCTTTTCATTCAAATATCTCAAAGGACTTTACTAGCAGAAATAAAGCTTGAACTATTTAGTAACATTCTCTTTTCAGTTTGGATATTGTTTTTTCACTCCTTTATCTCAGTCAAGCTATTAAATTTATGCATGTGATTTTGTTTTCCTTTACAAGCTGTATGGACCTTATCTGCCTGACTGAGAGTTTCTCTTTTCATACACATTTAACATGCACACAAATGTACGCATACTATCTAAAGTATTAATATAGACTGCCTTACTTTGCTGGACTCTTTCTATCTTAAATCAGTAATCTCAAATGGATAATAATTATTAAGAAATACAAACTCAAATAAATATTATAGCAAATATAAAAAGAATAGAAAGAGGGTCAGTGTGCTCATTCTGTTAAAACCAAGGAAAGGCAGAGGTAATCAGACTGCTGAAGACAGTCTAGCCAGAGGTATTAATCCCCATTTCATCAGATACATTTAAAAAAAAAAAAAAAGTGTTTCACATTTCTCTAAAGCAGCTTTGCACATGTCAGAGCACAAATTAGTGAAGTCTAAATTTCAGCTCAAGACTCCACGTGTCATTTAATAGCATACACTTGCTAACTGCAGCCAGAAAGTAGGCTTCCATCAGGGACCTTGAAAATCTTCATTTACATAAGAATGGGAAGTTAATTGTGCTACAGATATTCTGGCTTCCCCAAGGAATTCATTAAGCATGCTGAACTTGCTGAGAATATAACTTAACTGTCATTTCTAGGAAGTCAGGGAAATTCAACTTCAGAGACAGCACCAAGGGAAGGTAAAAGACATTATTTAATATCAATTTGATTCAAACCTGGCTGGAGTGAGTTTAGAATACCTACTGCACTCTCATTGCTCTCTCATTCCAGGAGTTATTTTCTACATATAGCAGTTACTTATAGTAACCGTTTCTTCCCTTTTCAGCTTAGGGTCTTGAGATAGTGTTTTTTTTTTTTTTTTTTTTTTTTATCAAGAGGATTTACACTTACGTTTACTTCTAAGGGATCTACTTAAAAATAAATAAATAGGGGAGAATGTAGGGTTATCTTCTGTTCTCATATGCATATTAATGTGAGTAAGCATGTATACAGAGAGTTTATTTAAAAGGGGAAATATTCGAGACATTTATTTTAGTCTTAAATAATTATATTATTTATTAAACATTATATGTTAAAAATACCATTAAAATAACACTAAAATACTCTTACAGAACATCTCCAGCAACAGGCTGTAGAAATTCTTATATCAAATAACATTCTGCTTTCATAAATTACTGTGCAAAGGCTGTGGTCAACTGAAATAGCTAGAAGAGCTTCCCGTGTTATAATATTTTTTCCTCACAAAGAACTCTCAGCTCATATAAATGTACTTTTTTCTTGGTGAATTTACATTATACAGACAAAAGTACTTAATTGTTGGGGGGTCTGCTTATAAGTTACTGGCATTTTAATTAATTCAAGAAAATACTGCATTTTTAGAGTTTTTAGGGGTTTTATTTATTTGTTTATTTCAGATAATAGAGAAATTCTTTGAAAGCTTGTTATTAATAATCTACCAGGACAGGAAAGAAGTGTAGAAGAGAGTTGCTAACTTATCACATCATGTGAATTGTAGTACATTAATGCTTCTGACTGCAACATTAGAAGTCAAACCTTTGCAAATTGTCTCCATTTATCAGCTTAGAGACAACTCTGGAGTAATTCAGTTATCTCAGTACCAGCACTTGCAAGTTAGCAAAGAAATGCCTACAAGGCACCATTATGGAGAAATCCATAATAAAACACTTTCTAGGAACACAACATTCTGCAGTGCCTCTCTTAAGTGTCTGTACATTAATGCACTCGATATGAGTAATAAGCAAGATGAGTTAGAGACATGCACATGCCTGGAGGGCTATGATCTTATTTGGATCATGGATACATGGGATGGTTCCCATGACTAGAGTGTTGAAATGGAAGGATAGAGGTTCTCCAGGAAAGACAGACCTGGGGAGATGAGGAAGGGGATTTCACCCTCTATGTCAATGACTAGATGTAGCGTGTGGAACTCTGCCTGGGGATTGATAAGGAGCTGACTGAGAGTTCATGGGTCAGAATTAAAGGGAATACAGGGTTAGGTGACATTATAATGGAAGTCTACTACAGGCCCCCTGACCAAGAAGAACAAAAGGATGAGGTCCTCCACAGATAGGAGCAGCATCAAGTTCACAAGTCCTGGTCCTCATGGAGACTTCAACCACCCTGATAGCTGTTGGATAGACAATACAGCAGGGCATATGGAACCCAAGAAATTCCTGATAACTTCATTCTAATTATAGAGGAGCCAAAAATAAGAGGTGCCATGCTGGACCTCATTCTCACCAACAAGGAGGGACTTGTGGGGAATATGAAAGTCAAAGGCAGCCTTGGTTGCAGTAACCATGAGATAGTAGAGATAAAGATTCTGAAGGCAGTGAGGAGAGTGCACAATAAGCTCACAACCTGGGACTTCAGGAGAGCAGACTTTGGCCTTTAAAAAAATCTGTTTCATAGAGTACAGTGGGATAAAGCCCTAAAGAACGGCCTAAGAAAGCTGGTTAGTATTCAAGGATCACCTTCTCAAAGCTCAGGAGTGATGCATGCCAACAAAGAAGAAGTCATGTAAAAACACCAGGAGGTCTGCATGGATGAACAAGGAGCTCCTGATTAAACTCGAACAGAAAAAGGAAGTGTACAGAGTATAGAATCAAGGACCTGGCAGAAATATAGAGACATTGTCCAAGCTGCCATGGATCAAGTTAGAAAAGCTAAGTCCCAGACAGAATTAAATTTAGCCAGGAACATCAAGAACAACAAGATAGGCGTCCACAAGTACCTCAATGACAAAAAGGAAGACTAGGGAAAATATTGGCCCTCTCCTGAAGGAAATGGGAGACCTAGTTACCCGGGACAGTGAAATGGCCCAGGTACCAAATGCCTCTTTCTTTGCCTCAGTCTTTACCACCAAGACTGGCTTTCAGGAATCCCAGGTCCCAGAGACCAGGCTGAAAGGTTGGAGCGAGTAAGATGTACCTTTGGTGGAAGAGGATTGGGTCAGGGAATTCTTAAGTAAACTGGACATTCACAAGTCCATAGGCCCTGATGGGATGCACCCATGAGTGCTGAGGGAGCTGGTAGATGTGATTACAAGACCATTCTCAATAATCTTTGCTCAATACTGACTAATGGGAGAAGTACCTGAAGTCTGGAGGAAGGCAGGTGTTACTCCTATCTTCAATAAGGGTGAGAAGGAACTGGGAAACCACAGGTCTTATGTCCATCCCTGGGAAGGTGAAGGAACAGCTAATCCTAGGAGTCATTTCCAGACTCATGAAGGACAAGGAAACCATAAGAAGTAGTCAACAAGGATTCAGAGAGTGCCAGGAAATCATCAGCCTGATAGGTGAGGGCAGAGCAGTGGATATTGTCTTCTTGGACTTGAGTAAGGCCTTTGATATGGTCCCCCATGAGATCCTTGTAGTGAAGCTGTTAAAGTATGAGCTGGATAAGACAATGGACTCAAAACTGGCTGCACAGCCAGACTCGGAGGGTAGTGGTGAGAGAGGAACAAACTCTAGTTGGAGGCAAGTAATGAGCAGAGTAGGCCAGGGGTCGATGCTAGGTCCATTCATGTTTAACATCTTCATTAACAATCTGAGTGATGGGGAAGATTGAAATCTCAATAAATTCACAGATGACATGAAATTAGGTGGAGCTGGTGACTCCAGCTGGTGCGAGAAAAAAAAAAAAAAAATAAGCGAGAAGGAAATTTTCTAAAAGACAAAAAAAAAATCAATTTATTGTCTGTTTCTCTGAGATTATTTATTCCTTCACCTTATTTTATGAGATTATTTATTTCTTCACCTTATTTTAGAAAAAAAAGAAAAGAAAAAAAAGAAAAGAAAAGAAAAGAAAAGAAAAGAAAAGAAAAGAAAAGAAAAGAAAAGAAAAGAAAAGAAAAGAAAAGAAAAGAAAAGAAAAGAAAAGAAAAGAAAAGAAAAGAAAAGAAAAGAAAAGAAAAGAAAAGAAAAGAAAAGAAAAGAAAAGAAAAGAAAAGAAAAGAAAAGAAAAGAAAAGAAAAGAAAAAAAGAAAAGAAAAGAAAAGAAAAGAAAAGAAAAGAAAAGAAAAGAAAAGAAAAGAAAAGAAAAGAAAAGAAAAGAAAAGAAAAGAAAAGAAAAGAAAAGAAAAGAAAAGAAAAGAAAAGAAAAGAAAAGAAAAGAAAAGAAAAGAAAAGAAAAGAAAAGAAAAGAAAAGAAAAGAAAAGAAAATAAAAGAAAAGAAAAGAAAAGAAAAGAAAAGAAAAGAAAAGAAAAGAAAAAAAGAAAAGAAAAGAAAAGAAAAGAAAAGAAAAGAAAAAAAGAAAAGAAAAGAAAAGAAAAGAAAAGAAAAGAAAAGAAAAGAAAAGAAAAGAAAAGAAAAGAAAAGAAAAGAAAAGAAAAGAAAAGAAAAGAAAAGAAAAGAAAAGAAAAGAAAAGAAAAGAAAAGAAAAGAAAAGAAAAGAAAAGAAAAGAAAAGAAAAGAAAAGAAAAGAAAAGAAAAGAAAAGAAAAGAAAAGAAAGAAAAGAAAAGAAAAGAAAAGAAAATTTAGTCTCTATTTACTGCTAAATCAGTTTCAAAGATTTGTTGTCGTGTTTTTTTTGTTGTTGTTTTGTTTGTTTGCTTCAAATACAGATATGCAACAGTGTACATACTGAAATGTCTGCGATATTTGTGATTCTCATTAGGATCCAAATATGGAAAAGAAAGAAATTCTTGCAGTAAGTAACAGATATCACCTGTTCTTTGAATGGATGCTCTGTATCTCTTTCAGTAATTCCAGAAACCTAAAATACCACTTTTCCCTCTGTATACTATGAGGAAAGAGATACAACCTATCTCTACAAAAATGTTTAAACACACTTAAGGTCATGTTTATTCTTAAAGTTTCCTATATTCTAAAAACTATTCTAAAAGTAAATTTAGCTACCCTACACATTCTCAAAAATATCTGCTTAGTGGAAAGAGTGCCTCTTTCGTGCAAAGTAGTCCATAAAAATAGAATAGATAGACAGGCATTTGAACTTCATTTAAGACCTCTAGGGAAACTCAGCAAATGCACTGTGTACAGGAGAATGGTCAGAACATCATAGCAGAGATGATCTTCTCATAAGAGTCTAACTATATGTTGTAAACAGTACTTGTTTTCAGAGAGACTGAGATGCTAACCTTCGTCTTTCAAGATCAGCCTATTTAATACCTAAAGAGACCTTTTTTCAACAACTTTCACGAGTCTGTATGGTCTTAGCATGGTATAAAAATGAAGAAAACGAAAAAAATAAATACTTCTGTCTCGATGATTTTATCATGCAGATATGCATGAATGGAGAGCTTTACCCAACTTCCTGATTTATTTATTTATTTATTTATTTACTTATTTGTTTTGCATTTCCATTTTTAGATAGACAACAAAAGCAATCAGAGGTTTAAGTTATGGGAATTATGGTTATTATTTTTTTCAACATTTGTTCTTAATGTCAGTGGGAGTTATGTGCACACACTAAAAGACATATCTGTATGTAAAGAGTCATTCATTTTTAGATGAGAAACAAGAAAGAGAAGAAAAAGATCAGATTATTTAAATTTTAGAGAGTACTTCAAAAAGGATTGTGCAGACTATGGGTCAGGGTTATCCTCAGAACGTCTGTGAAATTCTGATCAACATAAGCAGACATGACAGTAATTCCCTGTGCACTGTGATGAAAGCCTAATCATTATTTTTACAAAAAAAAAATGTTTCCATTCAAACAGATTAAATGCATATGCAATGACCTTTGACATCTGTATAATATTTAATTCTGAAGCCTCGTCTATCCAGAGGTGAAATATACATTTCTTTAAGGTGTTTACTACCCTTATGAACTATCACTCTTCATTCTCCTGGTTTATTTCTATAAATTATAATGCTTTTCATTCATTCCTTATTGGAAATTAGAAATTTTCTGTAAAATTGCCTTTATTAAATAGGAAATCCATATCAAAGTGAAGCCTTGTAGAAGATAAGGTGCCAGATAATCTAAGAGATATCATGTTTAACACCTATGAACAGATTAAGCTGATAGTGCTTTCCGTAAATGACTGTGGAAAACAGCCTATGGTACAGAAACATATCTTTTATTGTGTGCTTTGAAAAACAATGTGTCTGATGCTGTGCATTAGCACCAATGGCTGTAGTTGTATGTACCAAAATCATGTAGTTAGGTTTAAGACCCTTTGATGAGAAATGACAGAATAAAACATGATGTCTTTTTCCCACCCTCCCCCCACTGCTAACACAAGATCTTTTTCTTGTATAAGATGTTTGTGTTTATGGAAAGTCAGCTAAGCTCTGCTTCATAGAAAAAGTTTCATAATAATTGATAGCAAGCCTAAGAGGTCAGAATGCCATAGCATAGTTAGTTAAAGTGCTTAAGTGTTGTTCTCAGTGATGGCAGTATTATTTTCAATGGACCACTGGGTACAGAAATGTACAAGCTCTTTATATTAGTGCTTTTATGTTACAGGCTAAAACCATCTAATACTAATTAAATCCATCTTAGTGTGGTTTTGCTTTCAAAGCAACAGGCTACAGCCGTGACTGCTCTCACAAGCTTTTCTCTCTTTCCTATGGCAAATGGCCATCTTGTCCCCGTAATCTGTACTGGGCAGTGGAACATATCAAAAGAAAATTAAATTACAAAGGAGGTGGAAATCACAGAATCACAGAATCATCTAGGTTGGAAGAGACCTCCAAGATCATCTAGTCCAACCTCTGATCTAACACTAACGAGTCCTCCACTAAACCATATCACTAAGCTCAACATCTAAACGTCTTTTAAAGACCTCCAGGGATGGTGACTCAACCACTTCCCTGGGCAGCCTATTCCAATGCCTAACAACCCTTTCAGTAAAGAAGTTCTTCCTAATATCCAACCTAAACCTCCCCTGGCGCAACTTTAGCCCATTTCCCCTCATCCTGTCACCAGGCACGTGGGAGAATAGACCAGCCCCCACCTCGCTACAGCCTCCTTTAAGGTACCTGTAGAGAGCGATAAGGTCGCCTCTGAGCCTCCTCTTCTCCAGGCTAACCAACCCCAGATGCCTCAGCTGCTCCTCATAAGACTTGTTCTCCAGACCCCTCGCCAGCTTCATTGCCCTCCTCTGGACTTGCTCAAGCACCTCGATGTCCTTCTTGTAGTGAGGGGCCCAAAACTGAATGCAGTACTCGAAGTGCGGCCTCACCAGAGCTGAGTACATAAGGAAGGCCTACCTGGGAGGAACGTACAGACAGTGTTTGCATACAGGACTAGAGTTAAGTAAGTGAAACTTATCTGGAACTGAAAGTAGGAAGGGCTGTGAAGGACAAGAAGAAGAACTTCTGCAAATGTATCATCAGCAAAGGAAGAACATACCCAATGGAATAAAGTATCTGTTGACAAAGGTCTTGGGCAAAGTTGATCTACTCCGGTATCACTTTTAAATTCATTTTTTACTGAATAAGCTTGCCTTCAGGCATCCCAGACCACCAAGCCTTTAAACAGAGTGTAGAAATAAGGAATTGCCCATAGCACTGAAATTTTAAATTTAGGAACTACATAAGATAGTTGGACATACAGACGAGGGATACATGGGACCAGATGAGTGCATCTTATGACGCTGAGAGAGCTAGCTGATGACACTGTAAAGCAGCTTTCTGTCATCTTTGACATGTCATGGTGATGAGAGGAGTTGCTGAAGATACCCATGTAATGGTATTCTTTCAAGCAGGGCAAGGAGGATCTGGGGAATTAGAGGTCAGCCAGCTTAACATCAGTTCCAAACAAGGTCATGAAGCCATTTCTAAGTTAGCAAAGGACCAGAAGGTGATTGGGAACAGCAAGCATGGGTTTACAAAAGGCAACTCATACCTGACAAAGGTGAGTGCCTTCTGCAATGAGATGACTGTCAGTGCAGATAAGGTGAGAGTAGTGGATGCTGTATACCTAAAGTCAAAAGTTTTTAACACAGCTCACTCGTGATATAGTAAAATTGGAGATACATGGACTTGAGTAGCAAATAAAGTGGATAGAAAGTTTGCTGGGCTGTTGGACTCAAAAGGAAGTCATCAGTGGTAAAAAGTCCAACTGGTGCCATCCTTCAGAGATCAATACATAAGGCTATTTTATGTCATTATTAACAACCCACATGATGATATAGGTTTCACTTTCAGCAAGTTTGCAGAGGACGCCAGAGGGATCACTGATACACTCAAAGGTAGGTCTGATATTCAAAGATACTTCAACATTCTGGGGGAATAGACTGACTGGGATCTCATGAAGTTCAGCAAAGAAGAATATGGGAAAGAAAAACCTAGGTGTAGTGGGTTTATGTGGCAAGGTTTTGGTAGCATGGGGGCCATAGGAGTGGCTTCTGTGAGAAGAATCCAGAAGGTGCCCCACGTTAGATAAGGGCCCCACCAGAGCTGAGCCAATAAGCAATGTTGTTTGCACATCTGTGAGAGCATATTTAAGACAATAATAATAATAATAATAATAATAAATGCTGGGGAACAGCTGGGAGAGACAGAGGAGTGAGAAACAGCCTTGCAGGTGCCAAGGTCAGTGAAGAAGAAGGGGGAGAGGTGCTCCAGGCACTAGAGCAGAAGTTCCCTTGTGGCCTGTGGTGAGGACCATGGTGAAGCAGGCTGTCCCCCCGCAGTCCATGGTGTACCATGGTGGAGCAGAGTTCCACACTGCAGCCTGTGGAGGAGACCACAGTGGAGCATGTGGACTTGTCCTGACAGAGGCTGCGGCCTGTGGAGGAACCCCGCCAGAGCAGATTCCAGGCCTGACCGTGGAGACGAGCCCACACAGAAGCAGGTGACATGGCAGGAGCTGCTGACTGTGGGGGACCCAGGTTGGAGAAGCGTGCTCCTGATGGAAGGACCCCATGGTACAGAGCTATATCTGGAGCAGTTTTTGAAGAGCTTCTGCCTGTGGGAAGCCCCCACAGGATTAGTTTGGGAAGGACTGCATCCCATGGGAGGGACCCCACGTTGGAGCAGGGGAAGAGAAGGAGCGGTGGAGACAAAGTGCTATAGACTGACAGCAAACCCCATTGCCCTGTGTTGCTCAGGGGGAGGAGGTGGAAGAGGGTGGGTGGAGGGGAAGGCATTTTTGGTTTCTTTCCTTTGTTTCTCACTTCTCTAGCTTGTTAGTAATAGGCAATAAATCTTACTATCTCCATACTCTGAGTCTGTTTTGCCCATCACGGTAATTGTTCAGCAATCTCCCTGTCCTTATCTCAACCCTTAAGCCCTTTGTATTGTATTTTCTCCCCCTTCCCCTTTCAGGAGGGGGAGTGAGAGAGCGGCCATGATGGAACTCGGCTGCCCACCCCAGTAAAACATCCACACTCCACACTAGGACAGAATAAACCTATGAAATACTGCAAGCTGGAGGACAACTAAATAGGAAGCTCTTTTTTTCTTTTTTTTTTTTCTTTTTTTTTTTTTTAAAAAAAAAAAACTACGTAATTGACAACATGTTGAACTTGAGTCAGCAGGATGGCAGCAGGATGGCCTTGCAGCAAAAAAGGTCAGTTGCCTACTGGCAGGGAGAGTACAAACAACATGTGAAGGGAAAGTATTCTTCAAGGCTCCCCAGTACAAGAAAGACATTAATAAACTCAAGTGAGTTCAGCAAAGGTTAGTGAAAATGATTAAGGGGCTGTGGAAGAGAGGTTGAAAGAACTGTGATTGTTTATCCTTAAGAGTAAAAGGGTAGGCAAAAAAAGATCTTATTGCTTTCTTCAAACGCTTATTGGGAGGTTATAGAAAAGATGGAAGCAGACACTTCTCAGAGGTTCATATTGAAAGGGCAAGAGGAAATAAACAAAAGCTAGAACATAGGAAATTCCAACCATATATAAGGGGAAAAAGTCTTATGCATTGGTCAAACACTCAAACGGTTTTCTGAGGAATGTTATAGAATCTTCATCCTAGAAAATATTAAACACTTGAGCATAGAAAGTGCTAACAAAGATGATTTTTCTGTCCAACCACAAGAAGAAGAATGAACAAAATGAACCCAGGTGTACCTTCTGATTAATATGATTCTATGGTTAGATGTCTTTCTTATGTTAGATGTCATTTTGTTCCCAAATCTGCAGAAGAGTGCAAGAGCTGGAGATGGGGGGAGACCTTGTCATGGTCTGTAGCATCCTCATGAGGGAAAGTGGAGGGATAGGTGCTGATCTTTTCTCTCTGGTGACCAAAAATAGGATCCAAGGGAATGGCATGAAGTTGTTTCAGGGAAGGGTCAGGTTGGATGTTGGGAAAAGGATCTTAACTGAGAGGGTGGTTGGGCACTGGAATAGGCTCCCCAGGTCAACCTGGCTCAACCTGTTGGAATTCAAGCATTTGGACAATGCTTTCAGAAATGTGGTATGATTTTTGGTTGGTCCTTTGTGGAGCCAGGAGTTAGACTTGATGATATTTGTGGGTGCCTTCCAACTCCAACATTCTATGACTCTATTATATGATTCTATGATTCTTCTCTCTCTTAATCAGGAATCCTCACTGTAATGTTTTATCAATTTCCTTAAGCTTGTTTTGATGGAAAATCAGTTAAAATCTTTGAAAACTACAGATCTAGAGACAGTAAAATATCGGTTATTTACAATTCTGTAGATAAAAGGAGATATTATAACCTCCACGAAAAACCACTGTACAGTCTGTTTCCTGCAGTATTTGTGTTTTACCTTTGTGTTTGTGTCTTTATATCATAAAGTTTGGGGGTCAAGGTGTGGTGGTTATACCCAGCTGGGCAGCTGAACTCCGCCACAACTGCTCTCACACTCCCCCTCCTCAAAGGAAAACTGGAAGAAAATACGATTAAAAGGGCTCAAGGGTAGAGATAAGGACAGGGAGATCACCCAACAATTATTGTCACGGCCAAAACAAACTCAGCATAGGGACATTAATGTAATTGATTACATATTACTAACAAGCTAGAGTGGTGCGAAACTAAAAACAAACAACAGACAAAAAATATCTTCCCCCAGTGCACCGTCTTCTATGTCCAGCCCCTGAGAGGCACGAGGAATTGGAGTTGTGGTCAATCCTTAACACTTCATCTCCACCACTCCTTCCTGGTTACTTTCTACCCCTGCTCCAGTGAGGGGTCTCTCTCTCGGGATTCCATCCTTCCCAAAATGATCCTGCGAGGGCTTCCCACAGGCAGCAGCTCTTCAAGAACTGCTCCCATATAAGTCTGTAGTCTATCTGTAAGGAACAAACTGCTCCAACATGGATCTCCCATGGACAGCAGCTCCCCCCAGATCACCTACCTGCTCCTACGTGGGCTCCTCTCCACAGGCTGCAGGTCCATCCCGGAGCCTCCTCCACTGGGGATTCTCCATTGGCCAGCCTACTCCAGGCCACATCCACCTGCTCCACCATGGGCTCCTCCATGGGTTGCAGTGTGGAGATCTGCTTCGCTGTGTTACCCCATGGGCTGTAGGGGAATTTCTGCTTTGGGGCCTAGAGCACCTCATCCTCCTTTTTCTGCACTGACTTTAGTGTCTTCAGGGCTGTTTTTCAATCCCCTCTCCCAGTTGCTGTTGCACAGGAGTTTTTTGTTTTTTTTTTTTGTTTTTCCTTTTAAATCTGCTCTCACTGAGGCACAAACAACATTGCTTATTGGCTCTGCTCTGGCGAGTCGTGGATCCCGTTGGAGCTGGCTGGAACTGGCTCTTATCTAACATGGAACAACTTCTCGACTCTTCTCACAGAGGCCAAAACCTTGCCAGGTAAACTCAATACAAGAGGGTAACATGTCAGTGATACAAATAATCACAAATTTATTCAAACCATATTAAAGTTCATTTTCTCTACATAACTTTAGAGAATGTATATCTAAATAAACAGCTACATTGGTTGCTCATCTCTACTGGTTGGGCTTCGTAAGTCTGTCAGTTTGGTCTTTATTGATTTTCCTGGGTAGGTCACAAAGAGGTAATTAAGTATGCCAATATGGTCCAAGTCAACAGATTGTCATGTGTCAGTGGGGAGGCTTTTTATACCAAACTGAAGCAATATTTTTGCATTGTCCGTCTTTTATCAGATTTATTTATTTATTTATTTATTTTTGTAGAAACTAGCTGTATGCATTTTTATAGGTATATATATTTTTATTTTATCTTCATCTGTTGGCAGTTGTTCACACTAAAAATTGTTGAAAGCTCAGTGATTATGTTGTCATCTGTTTGGAATTATAAAGCTTTCTGTTGAAATGGAAGAGGAAGGTAGCATTTTCTTCTCTTTTTAGAAAATTTATTCCAGGAGAAACGATGGCTCTAACAAGCATTGCTCTAAATATTTTAAGATATATACTGTCAATAGAAGAATTTATTCTTGCACCATCTAATCAGTATATTTTTCATATCCTGTCAGCGCCATGTCATATGTATCTTGATTAAACTCAGCCAACTGCATTTCATCTATATGCTCATAACTCTTGTGCTAAAAGATATATAAGTAAAAGTGCCTACGCATACTTCCTGAGATGAAAACAGAGCTGGATGTCTTCAGTATGTGTTATAGTCATCCTATTTCATGATTTCTCCCAGTACTCTGGAAAGATGGCAAAGAATGATCAATCTTTGTGGTCTCTGTAGTGCTATGTGAATAATATATTAGTGTCTACCCATTCCAAAACAACTGAAAGAAGGTGAGGAAAAAAACACAAACGTACACATACCTTTTAAAGTCCATAAGATGGTGTGAGGGAATATGAAAACTGAAAACAGTCTTATTAGCATTCATTATTATTGTTGTATTGTATAATATATTGGAAATAATAATAGGCAATATATGCATTAGAGTACTTTGTGACTGTGGAAACCTTTCATACCTTCTGACATGGGCATTTTATAGAGACTGCACTATTTCCAACTAATTTTTAACAATGATTAAGGCAAAAGTAACTAAAAGGTCCACCATAATATATACTGTTGTTATGAGTGATAAATATGATTGCCAGTTACTGTTGTACAAACAGCAGTCCAGATCCTCTAGAGTTTAAAAAACAAACAAACAAACAAAAACAATAACATAATTTTAAAAGATTATATACATTTAAAAAATTTAAGGATATGAACTGCTGTATGTTGAACCAGTAATGTGTCTATGGGTGTAGATTTATGGTGAAAATCTGTGTCTTCAGCTTTAAGTTATAAGATGTATATCATAGAAACATAGAATGTCTAGGGTTGGAAGGGATCTGAAAGATCATCTAGTTCCAACCCCTCTGGGGTGGGGGGGGGGGGGTGGGGGGAGGTTCCACCTACAAGATCAGGTTGGCCAAAGACCCATCCAGCCTGGTCTTGAACACCTCCAGAGATGGGGCATTCACAGCTTCTATGGGCAATCTGTTCCAGTGCCTCACTACACTCGGAGAGATGATATTCATCCTAACCTCTAATCTAAATCTTGTAGTTTAAAACCATTCCCCCTAGTCCTGTCATTATCTGACTGATCAAAATGTTGCTCTCCATCTTTTTTCTAAGACCCCTTTAACCCTTTTAAGTAATGAAAAGCTGCAATAAAATCACCTCAGAGCCTTTTCTTCCTCTGAACAGCCCCAGATCTCTCAGCCTGTCTTCATAGGAGAGGTGCTCCAGCCCTCTGATCAGTTTTGTAGCCCTCCTCTTTACCCATTTTAAGAGGTCAACATCCTTCCTGTGCTGGGGGCCCCAGACTTGGGCACAGTACTCTAACTGAGGCCTCACATAGGCAGAGTAGAGGGGAACAATCACCTGCTGGCCACACTTCTTTTGATGCAGCCCAGGATGCAATTGGCTTTCTGTGTTGCAAGTGTGCACTGCTGGCTCATGTCAAGCTTTTTGTCCACCAGATCTCCTAAGTCTTTCTCTGCAGGGATGCTCTGTTTCTTGTCCCAGTCTGTTCTCCTGCCTGGGATTGCCCTGACCCAGGTGCAGCACCTTGCACTTTGACTTGTTGAATCTCTTTAGTTTCATACGGGCCCACTTCTCAAGCTTGTCCAGGTTCCTTTGAATGACTTCCCTTCTTTCTGTTGTATTGACTACAGCACTCAGCTTGGTGTCATCTGCAGACTTGCTGAGGGTGCACTCGATCCCACTGTCTATGTCATTGATAAAGATATTAAACAGTACCGGTCCCAAAACAGACCCCTGAGGGATACCACTCACCACCGACCTCCACCTGGACATAAAACCATTGGCCATCAGCCTGGTCTTGAACACCTCCAGGGATGGGGCATCCACAACCTCTCTGCAACCTGTTCCAGTGACTCACCACCCTCTGAGTGAAGAATTTCCTCCTAACCTTTAATCTAAATCTCCTCTCTTTAACAAGAGCAAGTTCTGGATTCTACACCTGAAAAGGGGCAACCCTGAATATATGTGTAGAATGGGGTAATGAGAGGTTGGAGAGCAGTCCGGCAGAAAAGGATCTGAGGTTCTGGTTGACAACAAGTTGCATATGAATCAACAGTGTGCCCTGGCAGCCAACTGTATCCTGGGGTGCATCAAACACAGGATAGCTAGCTGGTTGAGGCAAGTGATTGTCCTACTCTAGTCTGCACTGGTGCATCCTCACCTCAAGCACTGCGTGAAGTTTTGAGTGCCACAATATAAAAAGGACATAAAACTATCAAAAAGCATCCAAAGGAGAGCAACAAAGGTGGTGAAGTTCTAGAGGGGAAGACATGAGAAATGGCTTCAGTCATTTTGTTCAACCTAAAGAATAGGAGGCTGGGGTGAAACCTCATCCTGGTCTATAGTTTCCTCACAATGGAGAGTGGAGGGGCAGGTGCTGATCTCTTCTCTCTGGTGACTAGTGCTAGGACTTAAGGGAATGGCATGAAGCTATGTCTGAGGAAGGTCAGGTAGGAAATTAAGAAGAGTTTCTTCACCAAGAGGGTGGTTGGACACTGGAACAGGCTCTTCAGGAAGGTGGTCATGGCACCAAGCCTGCCAGAGTTCCAGAAGTGTTTGGACAATGCTCTCAGACATATGGTTTCATATTTGATTGGTCCTGCATGAAGCTAGTAGTTGGACTTAGAGATCCTTGTGTGTCTCTTCCAACTCAGGATATTCTATGATTTTATTCTAATTTATACACTGCAATGCAGATGCCCTGCTGTTTTCTCAGAGCTGAGCTCATGAAAGACCAAATATTAAAAAAATAAAAAATAAAAATAAAAAAATTACATTTAAATAAATATTCTGACATAGTCATATCAACTTAGAGCATCATCAGGATAAAGGATCAAATATGTTGATGTGCTTTCTTGGCAATATTGCACTTTCAGTTTCACTGTTTATATTTAAGCTACCAGAATCGTCATTAAAAACTTTTAGCATAAGGTGTAGTATTCTTTCATAACTCCATCTGTCCTGTACTGCTGCTCACAGAAGAGCAGTTTTTACCAGAAGTCTGATCAGTCCTATGTTTGAAAGACTTATGTCAATCCCATTCAGGACACAGTGTTTAAAGTGCAGGAGTAGACACTATTGCAACTCATTTTTCTATTAAACTTGATTAGATATTTAACCTTTATGACAGATGTCATCCAGATCCTCTGTAACAGACAAATCTGGAACTGAAATGTTACAGAATGCTGGAGGCTTCACAGCTTTCCCAATTAGAAATAAGGTTTCATTTTCACTAGTTATTTTACCATTAAGCAGTATATTTCTGTGCTCTTTTGCCAATTTTCTGTCATTATTTTTGTCTGCTCCTGCACTCTGTGCATATAAACCAGTTTTAAAATCAGTCCTCCTATTTTCTTTCTCAGAGTTTGTTCTCTAACATAACATCCAATAAATTAAGTTGGCACATTCTGTCAAAGATTATTCAATATTTTTCATGTTAGTTTTTCTTTTCTTTTTCTTCCCTGTATTTCTAATCCTCAAAGACATGTGGAAGACAAATTTTTAAAATGTCCTTAAAAATACCAAGAGAACTGTTTAGAAATTGAATATGTATTTTCTCCCCTCCCCCCTCTCCTTTTTTTTTTTTTTTGGGGGGGGGGGATATTAAAACAAAAATGAATAAATAAATATTCAGAATCCACCAGCTTATTTATTTAATTAATTAGTTTATATACACTATGTAATATCTTCTTGAAATCCCAATGCATATGTCCAATCTGCAAAGTAGAAAAGAAAACATATTCAGATTGAATATCTGTATTTATTCACAAGTTTTTTTCTCATTTGTCTTTCCATTTACCTCTTGCCTATCTTGTCACTCAGTTTTCCAGTCTTCTTACTGTTGGGTGTTCTGTGTATTAGTTTTGGGTGTCAACTAGAATTACTTACTATAAGTAATAGTAATAGTAATAGTAATAGTAATAGTAATAGTAATAGTAATAGTAATAGTAATAGTAATAGTAATAGTAATAGTAATAGTAATAGTAATAGTAATAGATAGTATAGATAGTAATAGATAGTATTACTTACTATCTCATTCCTTTTCACATTTTTTCACAAGTTAGATAAGTTCATTCTATTGTGTGGTCTTTATCTGTTTTGTTTGTTTGTTTGTTTGTTTTTCCTATTGTTGATACTGTTATGCAGGCTTCCCTTCCTTCCCTCCCCTTCTCCCTCCATTAGTCTATTAGTCTACACCTCTTCCTTCTTTTCCTGCCTCTATAGATACTATGTGATACATTTAGTTAGAATAAAACAGCTTTAAGGCTCTCAGAAAGTTATATTGTATAAAAGTATTAAAGAGAATGTAATGTTTTTCACAAAAAAAAAAAAGTGATAATAAAAAAATCTTTAGGCCATGTCTTCTGTTAAACTACTAACTTTAGTGATTCTGTTTGTTCCTTGGCTGCCAAAAATATCCCAAAGCATTTAATTTTTACAGTAATCTTTTTCATCATTTGTTTACTTATGTGATTACTTCAGCTTATTTCATTTTCTCTGTGATCAGTTTCTAAACATGAATGAACTTTCCTTTGTGTTTGTTAAAAATTGAATACCTTTTAAAAACTGATTCCAAGGAAGTATGTAATTTTGCATATGACACATCAACTAACAGCTGGAAGATATACAATTTTTTAATGAAGATTAGTGGATTTTGAATATAGCTCAAATAAAGAACCAAACTACATGGTAGGCACAATATATGGCAACAGTTTTTTAATAGCTCTGAAACTGGTCCCTTAATAACGTGACAACTTAATGAACCTTAGTAGTTATGGAAATACTTATGCAAGAAGACATGGACATTAGGAACTTATTTGAAATTAAAATGTCATAAATTTAAAAGAAAAAAAATGAAAAAAAAAAGTTTTTCTAAACTAATTTTAAGTTCTTTTTCCTTAAAAACTGTAAAATACATTGCTCCTAAAAGAAATGAACACGTGTAAAAAATCATATTTTTTTAAGAAAGCCACAAAACTTGTTTTAATAATAAAAAATAATACATTATGTTTTGAATGTCAAGAATTATTAATAGTCAAATTTAAGAGCTAAATGGCAAATTAATGCCTTCATAAATCAATATGGTATCTGCTGTAAAACCAGTCTTTGTGTGAATTTTTCTTACTCAACTTTAGGCAGTCTGTTTTGAACTTATGATGATTTTGAGAGATGTTCGTGGTAAATGAATCACACAACTTTTTGTATAACAAAATCTTGTTTAGTCATTTGCTATACATCTATTTAAACATATAAATATGCATTCTGCACACAAGCAGATCCTGCTTTAAACAAAAGTCTTAACCTTGAATTTTCCCAAATCAATGCAATTTGTGTTAAATAGTGTAAAAATGACTTTATAACTGCTTTTCTAACACTGAAATATGATGAAATCAAACCCTGCTTAACAATCCATTATGACATGCATGCAGAACCTTGCACTGAACATACTGTTTTCAGAAATTCCTGTTATCTAGACATAGAGGTTATTTATTTTTTGTCATTTCACATGTGAGGATTTTTTTGGGAGGGGAGGATTGGCAGTGTGATCAAATATCACATATCAGGTCCCGAATAGTGGGAAAAGAATTTAGTTAAAATTCTGTTGCTCTTTGCAGAAGGAAAAATATATTTGTATATTTAAACCTTTCCAGTTCTCTGTAGAAGAAATTACAAAATGGAAATACTGTAAACCATATATATTAACAAACTTCAAAATTATTTTCAAAACCAAAATTATTTCAAAAAAATCAATACTGCTTTCTTATTTGCAGTGTGAAGCTGCTGAAACAAAGGAAAATAAAGTCCAGAAGTATCGTTTACTGCATGCAAACTGCTTTTTCATTTCTACATGAAAATTATCTTTAAACATTATTTCCATATCTCAACAATTTTCTCCTAATCTTTTATGTTTATTTATTTCCATGTTCTTACTTTATCCAAAGAAGTAATATTTCCACTTAAAAGATGTGCTGTTATATACAAATCCTGTGGTCAAATTCTGTTCTGATTTTCATTTAATGTTATCATACATAAGTTAGTGAAAGGGCGTAAATAACAGTATCTCATTTGCTATTGATTTTTATGGATGAATACATATGCAAATATTTTAAATATAAAATATTATGTACTATACTAAATATAAAAGCTTTATCAAAATCCATTATTCACAAGCATGTAATGATGCATGCCATAATAATTAAAAGGAGCACAAATCTACAATTCTTTTCCAACTTCAGTAACCAGTCCAGGTTAACAGCAGCTTTTCAGTACTTAAAAGGGACTTATAAAAAAGATGGAGAGTGACTCTTTGCTCAATCATATGATGACAGGACAAGGGGGAATGGTTTTAAACTGAAATAGGGGAGATTTAGATTAAAGGTCAGGAGGACATTCTTCACTCAGAGGGTGGTGAGGCACTGGAACAGGTTGCCCAGAGAAGTTGTGGATGCCCCATCTCTGGAGGTGTTCAAGACCAGGCTGGATGAGGCCCTGAGCAACTGGACCTAGTGGGTGGCATCCCTGCCTGTGGCAGAAGGTTGGAACTAGATGATCTTCCAACCCAAGCCATTCTATGATTCTATGATTAAAAGAAAACTTTATGCTGTGGGGGTGATCTGTATAAGCTGAGAATCAAGCCTGTCATGCTATTAAAAAAACCTTACCTACATAGAAAATTTAGTATAATCTTTTTCTTATTGATTCATTCCAGTCCAAAGTACTCAAGGTGTTGATGCTTTCTGTCATCTGATTAATTCTCTACTTAGATTTGGCAGGGAGATGAAAAGATTCTTTTTGGCTGCCTAACGAGTCAGACTCTAGAAGTATTAAAAAAGCAGGATACAAAAACTGTAAGACTAAAATGATATACACAATGAATTCATGGGAAGATTCTATTAATAATAATTTCCACAATATTAGCCTTTATTTATTTATTAACTATTACTAATACTATCTTAGCAAAATTCCTCAATTTTTCAGCATGTTTTTAACAGTATGGATAACTGTCTTTCATAATTCACCTTTAAGGTTCATTTAATACAGGAAATGAATGTAATCACAATAGGCCAGAGACACCTTGTCAAACATCCTTTGCAAGTGAACTGGGATTGCTGATGGCAAAGCTCTGTCTTAATTTTACCCTTCTTTGGTCCTAAGAATCTTTATCTATGTCTGGAGGTACTTTCCTGCAGTGTTTCTTATCCTGCAGTCATTTACAGAAGATTGTTTCTGTCTTTTGAGATTGGAGCAATATCAGAAGGAGAAGCTTTATGAGCTGACTAACTGCTCCTCTGTTCTGTAGGTGAGAACACTGTAAGACTATAGGCTCATTTAGTTTATGACCTGTGCTTGAAAGTGTTTGAAAGATACTTTTTTTCTCCTGTGAAACATACCATATCATCTCAGTTGTAGACTAGAGATGCGTTTGGAATAGTGTTTGCTACCTTATCAGTAGAACTTTCAGAGAGAAAATGCATCTGTTTTCCTGTTATGAAAATGTCTTAGATATAAACCCCTGATTTACCCCTGTAAAAGCCTCTTAAAAGAATTTGCAAACCGAGAAGAGGCAGTCAATGGGCTGTGCTCCTTCTATTCCATTAAGACAGGGACACCTCCTTGGTAAATTCTGTGCCTTCACCTTTTTGGTGGGGAATATCTGGGATAGCATTTTGCTAGCAGTATTACCATATATTAGCACTATTGCAGTAAGTGTATTTATCGATAAAAATATTGTTATTAGTATTAGTTTCTTATTAAGTTGAAGACAAAATGGTATTTAAATCTCATTATCATGGAAGTCAATTCAAAAACTCCTCTTTAATTTAAAGGGACCTTCAATTAACTGGCATTCCATTCAAGCTGTTGTTGTTTCTTCTACTACTGGGAATTTAGTACCTCAGTGCAACAGAAAACCCTACTGCCACTTCTTAGTAATAGCAATGCTCAAGCAATGTGATAAAAAAATGGATTAATACTTACAGTGACATTCATGTGCACATTAATTTCTATCATAATGCTTTATAACTGTTTACGTTTGTTGATAGTGGTAGCTAAGGATGATGCAAAAAGTCAAGAAAACATCTGTCTTCACTGGAATGATTCAATGTTTTCACTGGAATGAACAGCTGTCTGCTCTGAAAGAAAATTCAGTCTCTGCATCAGTGCTATTGTCACAATCAATAGGAAATTATATGAAATCTTAAATGTAGATGACTATAGGACACAAAGACAACTTGCAGCTGCTATCTTATTTCAAAGTCTAGAAACTTAAAATGTGTGACGAGACGACTGAGTATAGCAGAAATAGACACACTTTTTACATTATGTTATTTCAAACAACAAAAAATATAGCCAATAAGAGTCTTCTGAGAGCATTAGATTTCCCTCTATGAGGGAAATGTATAGTGTATTATGGGTGAGAGACATTTTTCCCAAGAAGAGAAGTTTTTTACAAGCAAATAAGTTTGTTGACATATTCTCGCCTGGCGATTGCAAATCTTCTCACTCATTGCATCATATTAACAGCTTTTTTTGTTTGTTTGTTTTGTTTTGTTTTGTTTTTCTTCCATCTTCCTTTTTGGAATATGTATCTATGCATAAGATTGAAAAATTGCATTATTTGGCAGAGCAGAAGATGACTGGTTCCTCAACAGAGAGCAAAAAGTCTGTAGCAGGGCTTGTAGAATAAGAACACAAAAACCATCACTCTCTCTGATTGCCATGCTTGAAGTTATCCTACAATGCATCAAAAAGTGACCTCATATATCATGTCAAACTCTGGTGTCAGAGAGACAGCTATGCCCTAGATTATACTTATTACATTCTTATGTCATACCAAAATAAGCAGTATCTTGTTATAACCTGATGTTAACAGGCAATTGGTTAGGGGTGGAAAAGGTGACATGAAAGTTTGAGGTGATCAGTGCTCTGGTCTTTGTTTGCCATGACATGACCCAGAATCTTTTCTTTTTATAACAAGGTTGATGAAATGCCAAGGTTGATTTCAGGAAAGAGATGAGAAATGTTGCTTAAAGTAAAAACAGCAAAGATGTTGGCATGAGACATCAGTAATATGTGTTGTCCCAGTGATTCAATACAGTAGATATATGCGTAATTTTTATAGGGCCAATGTTCCTGCCCCCTAGAAGGATGGGAGAAGAGAATAAAAATGGAAAATTTTAGAAAATCATGGGTTGAGATAGTAGGTTGAATTTAATAAGTTAAAAAATAAAAAAATAAAAAAGAGAGAGGAGGAAACAAATAACCAAAAATGAAACCAAAACAAAACAAAAAACAAGGTGATGCAAAAAACAATTACTTACCACCAGCTCACCAATGCCTATCTAGTCCCTGAGCAATGGCACCCCTGGCAAACTTCTCCTCCAGCTTTTATTGCTGAGCATGACATCATATGGTATGGAATATTATGGAATATCCTTTTGTTCAGTTTGCATTAGCTTCCCTGGCTGTGTCCTCTCCCAGCTTCTTGTACACTCCCAGCATCTTTGCTGGCAGGGCAGCATGAGAACCTTCACTTACTGTAAGCACTGCTCAGCAACAACTAAAACACCAGTGTGTTATCAACACTATTATCACTATAAATCCAAAATATAGCAGCGTACCAGCTACCATGAAGAAAATTAGTTATCCCAGACAGAACCAGCACAGAAATCTGTTGGAGTACTTACTTTAACTGAAATGTAGAACTGTTCCTTGTTCAGAGTCTGACTCCCAGTTTTGACAAACAGCTCCTGCTTCATTGCGTGTTTCTTCAAAGCTATCAAAGATTCCTGCACTGCAATGGGGATACATTTGATATAGGATTACTGAAGTTTTTAAAGAAGAAAATATATTAAAAAATAGTATATAAACAAAACATTTTTTTCAGTTGCTCTTTTGTGGATAAAGGTTAAGAACAATAACAACAACAACAAATATATTGCATCTCCTTTTCTGTATCTCTCTGAACATAGGCAATACATGCTGTTAAAGTAGTGACCTTCACAGACAGAACATTTTTTTTTCCTTTCAAAAGATGAAGGGTGGGGTGTTTTGTGATTCAGATAACCTTCATTCACAGCTAGTTAACTAAGTATTGGATTTTATAAAGAAATGAAGACACCAGTCATTTGGATTAGTAGTGTTTGCCATCATTCATACTCAATAATTGAGGTCACAGGGATTATAAACTCTAATGTGTCAAATTGAATTCACCAGCAACACATCTAAAATCCTTTAATTATCTGCTTTGGGGGCAATGGATTAACTAGAACCTGTCAGTAACAAATAGATGTGTTTGCTTTTTCCTCTTTTTTTTTTTTTTTTTCCCTCTACTTTATTTGGCAACTGAAAATTCTTTAGCTAATAAATATAAAAATAAAATCTAAACCATACCCTTCCTGTTCCTTAAGAGGTTTTACATCACCATTTAATTACAGGCACTGTATATCTGCATCCCCTGTTACATAGTGTATAACAAGTGGAGAAAATCATAGATCTTTGTTACTTTCAATCATTTATCATAAAGGATCATATTAGAGATGCATATTTAAAATGTCATTCGGTTTGGTCATAAAGTAATAACAAAATAGAAAGACGTACCAAGAAAGATATATAAATTGTTAAACTGTTTTCCATTTCATTTCCTTCTTAACTGATCTTAAAGTCTTTCTTAAAGTTTTTTGTTAATTTCTGTTGCTAGAAGACAGAAATAGTTCTTATTTTCTCCATTTTCTTCTCATTAGTCTTTTTCACATTCAGTAAAGAAACACCATCAAAAATCTCTCACCCAAGATCTTAATAATAAACTTAATTAGTATTGCCTTTTTAGTTGCTAGGAGGTTTTCTCTCAGATTATATCATAGTGTTGTTAATAATCTGTCTTTTCAAAGCTGTAGGTCCAGTTTTAGCTGCTATTTATTTAGAAACTATAAAATACACTAATAAACGGCAGAAACGTTAACTTCTTCAGAAAATGTTATGTTTTTAATATCCTCCAGAATGACAACAATAACAAAAAAAAAAATCATAAATATGTAGTTTTCCAATCTACCATTTTATTCAGATGGGAAATTATTATGTTACCCAAGACTGTTTTCTGCTTTAGATTTGTATTTTAAAATCATACATTTCTATTTTGTATATGAAATCTCTCAGATTTAGGTTTTGATCAAAAAAGATCATAAAAGGAGAAAATGCGTTTGTTGACTTAGGCTTTAGTCTCTGTCTCAGGTTCCCCCTCTGTTTTTTTGACTCGGTGATTAAGGAGGCCTCTGGTTCAAGTCCTGTGTTGAATATTTAAGACATCAATAGGCATTATATTTTAGAAAATGGAACTCATGAGAGAATAAGAAATAAGTAAGAAAGAACCGTGCTACAGTAACAGGTATTCATCTAACCAAATTTAGATATTCATACTGTTGATGTCTACATCTGAACAAATAATTTAAAGTCCCTTCTTAGCTAATGGAAAGAATATATACTTCCGTGACATTATTCATCTCATTCTGAAGCAAACACCTAAAAAAGATTGGGTGAATCAAGACTTGAAAGTAGCTATTTCTGATTACAGGGTATAAAATGCGATTAGCTGGGACATAGACATTTACCCTGAGGACTGTTCTAAATTAGATGAGAGAAATCTTTTCACTCAACAACTGACTCAAGTTTACAAAACCAAAACTACAAAAAGCATGCAAATGGAGACAATGGCATTGAATATTGAATATTGTGATTCCATTCATATCTGTGAGAAAATAGGAATTAAAAGGGGAAGATAGAAAGATAAATGCCTATGACAAATAAATGATATACGTGAAAAATTGTTACAGAACTTCAAAGACCTTACTGAAGTTTTGTTCTTCCATTTCCTTCCTTTATTTTTTTCAGAGGTTTTCAGACCTTCAGACCTTGTTTTTTTTTCTTTTTTTTTTTTTTTTCTAATTAATTCCTTCATGCACCTTAGGGTGCAGGGTAGTATGTATAATCCACAGTTTCTACCAGGTTTTTCAGAGCAGTCCTTAAAACAATAAATTGCAGGTACTTTGGTAAACATTTCATTATTCATGAAATGATCAAATGCAAGTAAATAAGTAAAGTGAGTAAATAATTTTCTCATTTTCAAGGAAATTTTTTGTAATATTCCAATTGTTATGGTTAATCTATATAGTTGTCCAGTGTTTCAAGTACTTCAGTAAAATGCACTAACACAAGATGATAGAAGGATCAACCTTACTCACTATTATTTGACAATGGTTTGCTGGTTTACTGTGGCAGTAACTGTTTCATTATTTAATGGAAATCAATGTCACATTTTGGTGGCAAAGCTTCATCTTCTCAAGACTTTATTACACAATTGAAATGATTAATTACTGTTGATTGGAATTCGTCCGAGGACATAGTCACTTCCACATGTCCCTGGATTTAACAGCCACCTTTTCGAAGCTCAGGAAAATCTAGATACCTTTGTTCACCTTTTAAATAATATTTTCTGAAACAGTCGGGAAAAACAAACAAACAAACAAACAAAAAAGGCAGAGAAAAAAAAAAAAAAACAACAACCCCCATACATAGAAAATGTGTCACTTTTTAGTCGTCACCACACAAGTCTCTGTGTTACATCTCTTTGTTTGATAACACAATTATGCAGCTAGAGCTATATTTTTCCCCACAAGTCTTACAAGTAGGCATGTCTGTAGCAGTCAAGCCTTATATATTATGTTTGCTTCTCTTACTGCTATTACAAGAGCTCCCTAACTCCACTGTAGTTTTTTCTCATTAACTCCTGCTGCCACCAGGCAAATGTGACAATGCACAAAAAAGTGACTGCTTCTGGAAAGGAAGAAGTCCTATCTCAATAACTGTGGCTTTCTATTCCCTCCTTACTTACAAGGGGTG
Source organism: Anser brachyrhynchus (assembly GCF_964034855.1). NCBI lineage: Eukaryota > Metazoa > Chordata > Aves > Anseriformes > Anatidae > Anser > Anser brachyrhynchus. The sequence goes on along the minus strand of NC_137694.1, from coordinate 174,179,898 downwards.
CAATAAGCTTAATTCTTCAGATAGAGATTAATCTTCTTTTTCACAACTGCTTTCTTTCTTGCATGAAAAACAAACAAACAAAACAAACAAACAAGCAAACAAAAATATAGAAAAGTTTCTCTTTCCTAATAAGGCAAAATTGAATTTTGCTTAGAGAAAGAGATATTATGTTGGTGTTGACTGTATCCAATGTGTGGCTTATACACCAGGATGTTTCTTTTTCATTTTCGACACTGAAACTGGAATGGAGATTCAGTTTTGCAAACATGTACAGATCAGTTGAGAGCCGTTTTTAGTGCCTATGTCAGAACAAAATGACTGCACCTTGTTGTGACCAACATAGCCTATAACCTTCAAGCAGAAAATCAAAAAGATGCAGAAACAACTGAATCAGAGCATAGTATAAAATAAATGTGAAGTTAAATGGGTTCTGATGAAGAGCAGAATTCACCAGCAGTGACCATCAATCAGGAAGGTCTTGGACTCCTGTGAAGATGGATATTATAATAAACAATTGGTGTTTTAGAAATACATTGAGACTATAAGGTCTTTTCTTTCAAATGGCAAATATTAATTAAGTGTATACTCTTTACCTTATACACATTACTATTTTGTTTTTTAAAGCTTAGTGAAAGCTTAATGAAAACAAATGATCAGATACATATTAGTTATCTATAAATTCTGGATAATCAGTGTCATTTTTAAAGAAATCCCACTGACTCCATGGGAGAGTTTAAACTAATGTTTAGAATATACTATGTTTGTATGAATCATATTAATATTCTGGGAAAAACAAAAGAACAAGCAACAACAAAAACAACCCCACAACTTATTCTTCACCATAATAACACAGCTGTGAAACATTAAAAAAAAAAAAAAGGGACAGCTATATGCTCTTGATTTATTTTGTTCTTTATTTATTATTTATGACATTATCAAATGCTAATGTTTTACATTCTTCCTCTGCATACCTTCTATTGTTTGAAATAACAAATTTTTAAAGGACATTCATTTAAATTTAGAATCCACAATATTCTTTTGCAATGTTTCCAGATTATTTGTATTTAGTAATAAGCTGAACATGATTTGCTATTAAGTTAATCCTTTTAATAATTTTTAATTGCAGAAAGTAGCAGGCTTGAAAATTCTCACTTAGGAATAAATATGCTCTGTAGTTGTTGATAAACCATATAGGCATCTGTTGTAATCACTAATGAAATAAAATAAAATAAAATAAAATACAGCTATTTAATTATTTTATAATTCCATGTAATTATATATCTCAAATGTGTTTAGATTAGAATGCAGAGGAAGACATTGAGTATATAGAGGTTAATTATGTTCCTCTATATTAACTATGCATAGCATGTTATCTAATTTTAAATGCAAATTAGTAAGAGATAACATAAAATACACTTTAATTTTAAGATTGTGAAGTAATAATATACTTACTGCACATAGTCTTTTAAAATTAAAATTACTTTATTAATGATTACATCTATCTATTCTAGTACTCCAAACTGACAAATTATATATGAGATTTGGAAGCAATTTCTTTGATGCATTATGATTATAGTTTTTTTTTAAGATCAATTTATTACAAGGAAAAATAGCACTGTGTGAAGCAAGGAGCAATGATACATTAATAAATAGGTTATTTTTATCTTTTCAGGATAATGAACATCTGGACTATCATACTGTAGCAGTATCAAATCAATAGTAGTATTCCAGTTTGTATATCTATAAGTGTTTTCCATTTCATTCCTTATTTTTTGATAAAGAAAACTTTATTTAAACCATAACTTATTAGCCTTGACTACAATACACTGATAACATGTGAGGGGACAATTTTGAAAGTTATTCAATACTACAGCAGCATGGATCTCTGTATAGCTCAATAACCACCCAACTAGAAAGCAGTAGTTAGTCACAATAGTAAGGAAGGCTCAGAGGGCTATATGTGAAATAGAGTAAATGGTACTTCACTCATATAACTTCACTGTACATGGTCAGATCTCTTCACTTCAGAAGCTCTTTACTAGCTATCTACATGGATGAATTTAACAACAGGATAATGCACTGTGTACATAATGCACTTCCACTTCAGTTCCCTATACTCCTGGTATTGTTTTTTTTTTTTTTTAAAAAAAAAAAACTTGCAATTAAAAATAATAAACTAAAGAACTCTACAGAAAACAAAACAAAACAAACAAAAAAATATAGTCATGCTATATTAAAACAATTTGGTCTGCAAGGTAAGAATACAAAATACCCACTTGCTTGGATGCTGTGGGAATCACATACATCATCATGGAGTAACAATTACAGGAAAAAAATTATGCACAGCCCATATGGTCTTGGCTGAATATAATATTTGAATTATCTTTCAGATAATGTAATTCTATACTGTAATTAATCTCTAGTGAACAAGTATGAATTAAAGCCTAAGGTTACCTGAATAGATCCATTTTTTCTTTTTTTTTTTCTTTTTTTAATATGAAATAATAAATGTATTTTATAGATATATTTGCAAAGTATTGACCAAATACCATACCTGTGCTTCTGAAGAAGATGAGCTCTTTTAAAAAAGATGATAAATGTGTATGTTAAATACTGGAATAAAAATATATGTTATTTTAATATAAATGTGAAACAACAGAATGGTTTCAGATGAAAGTCTCCAAGAAAAATCAGACCCCTCATCCAGAGCAAAAAACTTACAGACCCAGTAGGTGGGGGGAGGGTTGTGGGCAGTAAGATGAAGCAACTGGAAATGTAAAAAACTGTTTGTGTTTGTAGGGAAATACGTGTGGCCAAAGCCCAACTAGAATTGAAGCTGGCCATGTCTGTGAGAGACAATAAAAAAGGTTTTTTTAGATATGTGAACAGAAAAAGGAGACCAAAGAAAACATAGGTCCGCTACTAGATGGGGATGGTCTCCTCACAGACAATGATATAGGCAAAGCAGAGACATTTAATGCCTTCTTTGCCTCTGTCTTCAACACTGACGATGGGCTTCGGGACCCAGGGTACCCTGAGCTGGAGGACCATGACGGTGGGAATGACAAACTCCCAACCGACCCTGAACGTGTGTGGGATTTGCTGCTCCACCTGGATCCGTACAAGTCCATGGGTCCGGATGGGATTCATCCCAGGGTGCTTAAAGAGCTGGCTGACATCATTGCGGGACCTCTCTCAATTATTTTTCAATGATCTTGGGAATCTGGAGAGGTCCCAGTAGACTGGAAGCTGGCAAATGTTGTGCCAATTTTCAAGAAGGGTAAGAAAGAAGACCCTAGCAATTACAGGCCTGTCAGTCTCACGTGAGTGCCTGGTAAAATTATGGAGAGGATGATCCTTGAAGTTATTGAAGCGCACCTGGGGGACAATGCAGTCATAGGTCACAGCCAACATGGGTTCACAAGGGGTAGGTCCTGTTTAAAAATTTTGATTTCCTTTTATGATAAGATCACCCATCTAGTCGATCAAGGGAAAACAGCTGATGTGATCTTTTTGGACTTCAGCAAAGCTTTTGACACGGTTTCCCATAGGATCCTACTGGACAAAATGTCCAGCATACAACTTAACAAAAACATCATACCATGGTTGAGCAATTGGCTGATGGGCAGGGCTCAAAGGGTTGTGGTAAATGGGGCCACATCTGGCTGGTAGATGGTCACTAGTGGGGTCCCCCAGGGCTCCATTTTAAGGCCAGTCCTCTTCAATGTCTTTATAAATGATTTGGATGCAGGACTAGAAGGTGTTTTGAGCAAATTTGCCGACAACACCAAACTTGGAGGAGTTGTGGACTCGGATGAGGGTGGAAAGGCCTTGCAGAGAGACCTGGACAGATTGGAGAGCTGGGCGATCACCAACCACATGAAGTTTAACAAAAGCAAGTGCCGGGTCCTGCACCTGGGACGGGGCAACCCTGGCTATACGTACAGACTGGGCGACGAGATGCTGGAGAGCAGCCCCGCAGAGAGGGATCTGGGGGTTGTGGTCGACAGCAAGTTGAATATGAGCCAGCAGTGTGCCCTGGCAGCCAGGAGGGCCAGCCGTATCCTGGGATGCATTAAGCACGGCATCGCTAGTCGGTCAAGGGAAGTGATTGTCCCCCTCTACTCTGCGCTGGTGCGGCCTCACCTCGAGTACTGTGTGCAGTTCTGGGCACCACAGTACAAGAGGGACGAGATGCTGGAGAGCAGCCCCGCAGAGAGGGATCTGGGGGTTGTGGTCGACAGCAAGTTGAATATGAGCCAGCAGTGTGCCCTGGCAGCCAGGAGGGCCAACCGTATCCTGGGATGCATCAAGCATGGCATCGCTAGTCGGTCGAGGGAAGTGATTGTCCCCCTCTACTCTGCGCTGGTGCGGCCTCACCTCGAGTACTGTGTGCAGTTCTGGGCACCACACCACAAGAAGGACATTAAACTGTTGGAGAGTGTCCAGAGGAGGGCGATGAAGATGGTGAAGGGCCTAAAGGGGAAGACATATGAGGAGCGGCTGAAGTCACTGGGCCTGTTCAGCCTGGAGAAGAGGAGGCTGAGGGGGGACCTCATCGCAGTCTACAACCTCCTCGCGAGGGGGAGTGGAGAGGCAGGTGACCTATTCTCAGTAATCACCAGTGACAGGACACGTGGGAACGGTGTCAAGCTGAGGCAGGGGAAGTTTAGGCTGGACATCAGGAAGAGGTTCTTCACTGAGAGGGTGGTTGCACACTGGAACAGGCTCCCCAGTGAAGTAGTCACTGCACCAAGCCTGTCTGAATTTAAGAAGAGATTGGACTGTGCACTTAGTCACATGGTCTAAACTTTTGGGCAGACCTGTGCAGTGCCAGGAGTTGGACTTGATGATCCTTATGGGTCCCTTCCAACTCGGGATATTCTATGATTCTATGATTCTATAAAATTGTAATGCAAAATTTGGGCATTTGTAACTGTCAGTGTCATTACCTATGCTATATATCATTGTACATTGCACCAGATCTTGAACTAATCTTTGTTCTTCTGAAGCCAGCTGGTTCTTCCACAGCAATGATGCTTGAAAAGTTGCTTCCAGATAAATATTTTCAATTAATAACAATCACAGAATAATTTTTACTATTTACAGTCTCCTCTTGATTGAGTTCCCTGGTATGAAATGGAAGATTTACAATGTGGCTTTGCATGAAGTGTATAATAAACTGGCCATTGTTACTACTGCAAGAATGTTCTACAGATCTGCAACAAAATTTTTATAACGAACTGACAGAATTACTTAAGGGAAGACGAAATTGAGTGGCTATAACGTTAATTTCACAGTTCTGCTTTGTATCACCCACCCTTCTGAATACCACTGTTACTGGCTTTGCTACTCCAATGGTATTGTATTATTTTCTGTATTACTGACATTTGGAACTTACTTAGGTAATTGTATCTAATTTGTTAAGACTTTTTGTATATTTAGGAATCTTTTTTAAGAGAGATCCGTTTACTAGACAGTTGTAAGAGTAAATAGGAGTTTACTATCTTTAGTTGGTTGGGTACAAGCACTTAGAAATGGGTCAATAGCATTTTCTAAGAATATGCTGAAGACAGAATAGAAACGTTGTATTGAATTTGAGCTAAAACTTCAGAAGATGGTGTTCTTGGTAGCATAGGAACTAGCAGACTGGATTGCAGAAATAACCCAGCTGGTCTAGTATCCTGTTTCTGTTATGGCTGATGTCAGCCATACTTCATAGAAACAGGCTCCGTTAGCTGAAAATCAAGTTAGACTTATTCTTTCTAAAACCTCCCAGCTGCAAAATGTATCCCAGAATTTATGATTTTGTAGTTCTTCTTTAAATAAATAGTCTTCCAATGAAATATAAATAGAAAATATGCTGATTGCCACTGTAACAGGATCCATCAATATTTTGATATATAGAAGTTAGTAATGCTGCCTAGAATCACAGAATGACTGATGTTTGAAGGGACCTTTGGAGGCCATCCAGTCTAACCCAGAAGTCTCAGAATCATAGAATCATAGAATCACAGAATGGCTTGGTTTGGAAGGGACCCTAAAGATCATTTAGTTCCAACCCCTCTGCCATAGGCAGGGATGCCACCCTCTAGATCAGATTGCTCAGTGCCTCATCTGACCTGGTCTTGAACACCTCCAGGGATGGGTATTCCTCAGCCAAAGACTCCAGAAGTCTTTGCCTAATCTATACTGATCCAGAGAAGAAACCTGAGCTGTTTGCTGGCAGACTGAAAAAAGTTTCAAGTGGTGGAAGAGAATGAATGACAGAAAAAAACATCGTATTTTACTCTCTTCCTGGATACTCATGCCCCAGACCTTTGTTTTAGGAGAGGAAGACTGAAGATATTCTATATATAACTGACTCATAAAGTTCATAGAATCATAGAATTGCTTAGGTTGGAAAAAACGACTAAGACCACCTGGTCCAACTTTAACCTAGCTCTGCCAAGTCCACCATTAAACCACATCATCTAAGCACTACATCTACACTTTTCCGGAAGACCTTCAGGATTGATGACTCAACTACTTCCCTGGGCAGCCTGTTCCAATACTTCACTATCCTTTCAGTGAAGACTTTTTTCCTAATATCCATCTAAACCTCCCCTGGTGCAACTTGAGGTCATTTCATCTTGTCATATGTGCTTGGGAGAAGAGACCAATCCCAACCTTGCTATAGCCTCTTTTAAGGTAATTGTAGAGTTCAATAAGATCTCCCCTGAGCTTTATTTTCTCCAAGCTAAACAACCCCAACTCCCTCAGCTGCTCCTCTTAAGACTTGTTCTCTAAACCCTTCACCAGCTTCGTTGCCTGTCTTTGGACATGCTCCAGCACCTCAATGTCCTTCATGTACTGACGGGCCCAAAACTGAACAATGCATTTGTGGTGTGGCCTCACCAACAACAGTTGTCACTATTCATGCCCTTTCTGGTTTTAAATCTCTCCAAGATATGCCGTTGCTGCTAAGCTGATAATTTTCCAGAATATATTTTGTACCATTATGAAGAAACAAATAAGAATTAAGTAACAAAACCAAAGAAAACAACAACAACAAACTAACAACCCACAGCCACTGTATTTCAATCTTTAGTATACAAGCCAAACAGTGAGATTACTTGCCAAGTAGATTTTCTAGATGCATCGTGTCAGTTGGTTAATACCTGCTTGCAAAAAGAGTTCATAAATTAGATGTTTATCTTCAAGGTCTTTGTCACGTTAAGGGCACATTTTAAAAGAGCTGATACCAAAAGGTGACCTAGACTAAGCAATAACAGAGCAATAACAACATCCACAGTATCTGCAAGGTATTAGAGTTGACATATGCTTGGCAAGCACTCAGACAGCTCTGAAAATCTGAATGTTTGCGATAAGTGCACTCATGCAAACTAGAAATAAAATATACATATTTCAAAACTGCTTTTTTGAGTTGAAGCAGGTGAAGTGCTGAATGATGTGAAGAGCCGTAGTCAGATAAGGTGTTGCTTTTAAGATTTCATGCTTAGTTATGTCATTTTCTTAAAGATTTTTAGGTAGATTTTGACCTGAAATATTTTGTAAGACCAAGGCACCAATGTTTCTTAATATTATATAAATGTGACCTGAGGTTTTTCATTTTGTTTTAGCTGAAGGAATGTTACTGTTAAAATGTCGTAAGCCAGAAAACTGCATCTCTTGATGCATAATTTTGGCACTAAGCCAGGGATAGCAAAAAGCAATTTCAAATAATTCTTTAACAGCTTATTATTTCAAAGCACATAACTACTGATATCTATAAACTCTTAGTGATTCATGGTATATAAAAAGAAATGAGTACATTTGATGAAAGTATAGTGAGAAAAGAAAAACAACTTTACACTTGATAAGAAGTAAGGCTAATTTTTTCTTTCTTTTTCTTTCTTTCTTTCTTTCTTTCTTTCTTTCTTTCTTTCTTTCTTTCTTTCTTTCTTTCTTTCTTTCTTTCTTTTTCTGGAGTTAAACTAAAAGGCACACGTTTATCTAAGAAAGCCCTTATAATATTCAGAAGTTTCTGCTATTTCAAGCATTACATTGAAAAAATCAGTTTAAAATGCTGCAAAAGGATTTCTCATTCTTACAAAATACTGATAGGGGAAAGCGTACATGTGACTAACAGTGACCCATTGCCACAAAAAAGGTTAGTGGAGGAAACCTTAGTTATTTGATGAAATATCTGAATTGGAAGGGACATAAAATGATCATCGAGTTCAACTCCTGGGTCCCCAAAGGACCACCCAGAAACTCAGACCATGTGTCTGAGAGTATTGTGCAAATGATACTTTAACTCTGGCAGGCTCGGTGCCATGACCACTTCCCTGGGGAGCCTGTTCCAGTGCCTGACCACCCTCTTGGTGAAGAACCTTTTCCTGATATCCAGTCTGAACCTTCCCTGTCACAGCTTCAAGCCATTCCCTTGGTTCCTATTACTGGTCAACAGAGAGATCAGTGCCTGCCTCTCCGTTCCCCCTTGTGAAGGAGTTGTAAACTGCCATTAGGTCTCCTTTCAGTCTCCTCTTCTCCAGGCTGAACAATACAAGTGACTCCAGCCACTCCTCATACATCTTCCCATTTAGACCGCTCATTATCTTTGTTGCCCTCCTTTGGACACTATCTAGCAATTTTATACCTTTCTTATAATTTGCTGCCCAAAACTGCACACAGTACTCAAGGTGAGGCTGCACCAGGGTAGAGTAGTAAAGGACAATCCCTTTCCTTCACGAGCTAGCAATGCAGTTCTTGATGCACCCCAGGATACTGTTGGCCCTTCTGGCTGCCATGGCACACTGCTGGCTCATGCTCAGCTTGCTGTCAACCAAAACCATCAGATCCCTTTCTGTGGGACTCTCCGCATCTCATTCCCCAGTCTGTAGGTATAACCAGGGTTGCCCCTTCCCAGGTACAGAATCTGGTTCTTGCTCTTGTTAAACTTCATATTGTTGGTGATTGCCTAGCTCTCTAGTTTGTCTAGAACTCTGCAAAGCCCCATCACCCTCAATGGAGTTAACACCGCCAACCAATATTGGTATTGTCTGCAAACTTGCTCAAAAAACATTCAAGTCATAGAATGAATCACAGAATGGCCTGGGTTGAAAAGGACCTTAAAGATCATCTAGTTTCAACCCTCTGCATTGGCAGGGTTGCCAACCATTAGAGCAGGCTGCCCAGAGCCGCAACCAGCCTGGTCTTGAATGCCTCCAGGGATGGGGCATCCACAACCTCTCTGGGCAACCTGTTCCAGTGCCTCACCACCCTCTGAGTGAAAAACTTCCTCCTAAATCTCCGCTGTCTTAGTTTAAAACCATTCCCCCTTTTCCTATCACTATCAATACATGTAAACAGGCATTCCCTCTCTTGTTTATACGCTCCCTTCAAGTACTGGAAAGCTGCAATGAGGTCTCCCTGGAACCTTCTCTTCTCCAAGCTAAACAAGCCCAGTTCCCTCAACCTTTCTTCATAGGAGAGGTACTCCAGCCCTCTGATCATCTTAGTGGCACTCCGCTGGACCTGTTCCAAGAGCTCTACATCATTCTTGTGCTGGGGGCCCCAGGCCTGCATGCAGTATTCGAGGTGCGGTCTCACAAAAGCAGTGTAGAGGGGGACAATCGCCTCCCTCTCCCTGCTGACCATCCCTTTTTTAAGTCCTTCATCTAAATTGTTTATGAAAACATTGAAGAAGACTGGTACTATAGTGGAGCGGGAACCTCACTAGTGACAGGTCAACAGCCTGATGTAACCCTATTTAAAAGAACAATTTGAGCATGACCTGTCAGCCAATTGTTCACCCATCTTATTATGCTTTTACCTAACTGTATTCTGGTCATTTTGTCCAGAAGGATATTGTAAGAGACAGTATTGAAAGCTTTACTGAAATCCAGAAAGATTATATCATCTGGCTTCCTTTGGTCAACTAGCTGGGTGATCTTTTAAAATGAAATTAAGTTTATTAGGCATGACTTTCCCCTTGTGAACCCATGTTGGCTCTGACCAATGACTACATTGTCCTTTAGGTATTTTTCAATGAGTCCTAGAATAATCTTCTTCACAGTTTTACCAGGTACTGAAATGAGAAGGAGGAAACTGAAAGAATCGATGAGGAAACTAGAACTGTACAAATAGCAGTGTACATAGTAAAGGGGAAGCACCAAGCAAAGGAAGATCACCATCAAAGAGTTTTCAAGACAGCTGTATCACTGCTACCAAATAAGAGTGTCTGACAGTGAACTAGAGCTAAAGGGAAAAAATAAATGAAGGTCTGACACTTCTTTTGGAGAGCTAGTAAATGGCATAATGGGGATGTTCAAGAAAGGAGATGAAAATACCAGCAGCAAGTGCAAATGTGACAATCTGTCTCTAGCTCAGTATCTCACCACTGCAACTCATCTGAAGACAGTGAACCCGTTGCTTTGTCTACAAGTCTGTCTGAATTATCTCCACAATCTAGGAATACCTGAAGTGAACTCCTTAACAGTATCCCCACTAGAACAGACACTTTCATAACTGTGAAATTTAGACAATAAGATTATTTAGTAAAGTGTCATCCCTCTCTTTATAAAAACTTCTCTTAGTGTTGTGAATCCCTTCTTCAGTAAAGTAAGAAATATTGTTGTTGATTTCACTAAGATAAAAAGCTTATTTTCTTTTTTTCAGTGTTTTGTTTTATTTTGTTTTGTTTTTAATCAGCACATATGCATATGTTTCCAAGATTCCTAGATGCAAGCAAGATATCCACTGATTAAACTGACTGCTTTTTATTTTTATTTTTTTTCTAGTAGATGTATGCAGATCAAATACGTGTACTATTTCTTCATAGGTATTTTCAGAGTTCTTTTACCACTGCTTGCTGTGAGTTTAGCAGAGGGGTATATGAGATTTTTTTCGGGGGAGGAGGAAGTAATTGTTTAACCACTTAAGCAATAAAAAGCTTCAGAAAGATGAAGAAATTTAGAAAGAAAAATCTTAATTACTTCATTTTAAATTGGATGCTGTATTGTCATATCGCTTATTCTTTTGAAAGGTGTTTGCATATCTTAAATGGGGCATTTACCTAATAAGACAACTGAGAAAGTCTAGCACAAAGTAAACTGTTCTATTTAAATTTGACCTGTAATTTGGTACTAATTTGATGCAACCCTATCACTAATTACCGGGGTCTTAAACAAAATAACTTCAGTGTAACTGTAGGAAAATGTGAACTGGTGGTTTGCATGTGAAAATCAAGCACAATTTAATTTGTGTTAACTCAGACTTTTAATATTTTAATTCTGAGGTTTGCAAGTAGTTCTGTGATGGATTAAAACAGTGACACATAAACAGTGTCTCTCACTTGAGAAGTTAAGACCATTGCATTTCATGCCTAGAATCTCTGATGTTTAAAGAGCATCACTGTGCTACTTCCCCTTCTGCAAGACACTAATAGGGGCACTCTCTTACACTCCTACCTGTAAGTAGATTTTCACTAGAAGTGTAAAATATATATATATATATATATTTGATCTGTAAATTAACAGTTTCAGCTGGAAAATACATGAAAGGTTTATTAGCAGAAACAGAAAGAAAAATGTAGTGTGGCAGCTTAAGTCTCATTTTCTTAGAAAACAAACAAACAAACCAAAAACAGATAAATACACTTTAAGACATACATTGTGTGGTAGGGGAAAAAAAAAAAAAAAAAGTTATATTCCTGCTTAAAACAAGAACTCAGCTCATAGTAACGTTTTGTTAGCACATTTTTATTTTCCTTCTTTATTATTCTTCGGAGGTTCAACTTAAAAGAGGAACAGACAGATACCCTTTTGGATCTTATAAAACTTCCAGCAGGAACCCCCAGAAGAATTTGTGTTCCTCATACATATCTACATTGTGGACTGACCTGGCTATAAATAAATTGTTCCAAGAATGCAAAACAAATTAGTTGTTTCATCAGAGAGCAATTGTACCACAGCTCAGTGCAGTTTAATGCCCTCTTCAGAGAATGAGAGTTGATACAGAGCATGATGGCTGATAAAAAAATTAAACCTGTCTATTCCAGTTCTTCTAATGGGTTTTGTATTTTCCATAACAAAGGTGAAGCTAGACAGTAAGGACCTTGTATTGGCTAATACAGTGCAGATCAGGAGCAACCCTTTAAAGAGAGGAAAGTATTGTACCTTCACTGAGATGCTTAAAGAAGCTTGTGAAGGACAGGTGAAGCAGTCAGTGAAATAGAAGGAAATAGAAGGAGAAGAAAGTGGCAGATGAAGGGATATAGCTTGCAACAGACTCATAATCAAGTCCCACAGTGATCTAGTAAGAGTTTGGAAGGGCTTTATCACCCCAAGATGTCACTGGAACCTGACTGTTTGGAGAAAAGGACCTATTTTGTAAAGTAAGAAACATGTAAATTTCCTTTCAAAGCTTCTACTTAAACTATGCCATACCTAGCAGTTCTCTCTGCATATACTTATGATGGCCAAATCCTTATAATTACATTCTATGAAACAATTGTATTCTGTTTACATGCCAAAGGCTTTGGTAGTGGGGGGACTGCAGAGGCAGCCTCTGTGAGAAAAGTCCAGAAGCTGCCCCATGTTAGACGACAACCAGTTCCAGCAAGCTCTGGAAAGGACCTGCCACCAGCCAAAGCTGAGCCTATTAGCTGCACTCATTGCACCTCTGCGAGAGCAGATTTAAGAAAGTGAAAAACTGCTGCACAACAGTAGCTGTTAGAGAGAAATGAGAAAATGTAAAGAGAAACAACGATGAAGATTTCAACATCAGTGAAGAAGGAGGGGGAGGAAGTGCTCCAGGCACCAGAGCAGTTTTCCTGAAGCCTGCGGAGAGGAAAATGGCAGAGCAGGCTGTCCTCTTGCAGCCCCTATAGTGTAACACGGTGAAGCAGATATCCACTCTGCTGCCCGTGGAGGAGCCCATGGTGGAGCAGGTGCATATGGGCTGAGGGAGGTTGCAGCCCACTGGGAGCCCATGCAGGAAGAGATTCTGGGCCAGAGCTGCAGCCTGAGGAGAGGAGCCCACAGTGGAGCAGGAGGTGTGGCAGGACCTGACACCTGTGGGGGACCCATGCTGGAGCAGTCCATTCCAGAAGGGCTGCACTCTTGGATGATCCAATACGGGAGCAGTTCTTGAAGATCTGCAATTTGTGGGAAGCCCATGTAGGACCAGTTTTGGAAGGATGGCATCGTGGGAGGGACCCCACAGTGGAGCAGCAAAAGAGAGTGAAGATGAAGAAACAACAGAGATGAAGTGTTATGGACTGACTGCAACCTTCATCCACCATTCTGTGCCATGCAAAGTTTATGAATTCCTAAATTTTCTTTGCTTGCACGTGCGACTCTGCTTCATTTACTAAACTCTTGATCCACACATTTTTCTCATTTTTGCCCTTCCAGTTATCTCTCCCCTGTTCTTCTGAGGGGGATTGAGTGATTGACTGGGTGGGGATTTACCTGTCAGATGGAATTAACCCATGATTATGCAGAGATTTTCCGTGTTTCAACAGCTGGGCTACATGTGATCCCAAACAGAAATACGTCTGCTGTATGAATCCAGTGTTGTCAAAGTTAGAGGAAACAAGTTCTGGAAACATCAGTCCTTTGTTGCAAGTGCAGAATAGTTATGATGTATGTTGAATATGGTGGCATTCAATGCTACTGATGAAGACAATGTCTATCTAGTGTGTGCACAAAAATTCCAACTTTCCATGAAAACATGGCTCCTTCCTACAAAAGAACTATGCAGGTTGACAGCTCCATGTAGGCCAGGACACTGGGAGTGACGAAGGTTCCCCAGGGTCCATCAGAGCAGGGCCTGACAGCCAGGGCCTCTCCCACTGCCCCAGCCAGGAGGAGGGCAGCTCAGGGTATCAGGGCAGCCCTGGGCATCAAGGAACCTCCCTGGGGATGGGGACAAGCAAAGGCTGATTTGAGATGTGGACAAACAGGTGGATGAGGTCCAGGTTCAGATCCAGCCCCAGGATGGCCATTCAGGACCATGGGGATGGAGCAAGAGCCTGGTGCTGTTAGCTGTCAGGTCCGCAAGGTACTGGGGCTGTAGCTGGAGTCAGGCCTTGGTGAATTACCACAGACAGGAGACAGGGCCAGGGTTGGTGTGGCCAGAGACAGCCCTGCCCAACATGCTGTCTTGGGAACCTCTCCTAGGGTCAGCAGCAGCGAGGGTCTGGCCCAAAGTCCCCACAGACAAACCCTCAGTGTGAGGAACATACATTCTGGGTCCTGATAGGTTATATGTTACTCTGGGCTTCTTTAAGCCTTTGCTGGTAATCCTGTGCCAGAATTTTGTACAGTGTCCCTGAAGTACAATAACTGAGCCAATCTTAAAATTGATTATTTTAAAATAAATAGGAATGTTTTAAAGATAAATAATTGGATTGGGTAAACTGATGTAGGACAGTTCAAAATCTTTATTAGAGCTTTTACATCAAAGAGGATAACAGAAAAAAATAGTGTATTTTTTTTTATTTAATCAAAATTGGTTTTATTTCTGTCTAGCCAATGATCACAAATTGCAGACATCTTTTTTGTGCCCAGTCATATCGATAGAAGAGCCTGCAACCCCACCAAGTCATATTCTCCTCATTCATTTCAAGCAGAGTCATCCACTCTGGTATAGGAGATTAGAATCACTGAATCACTGTCCAAGACAGGTCAATTGATTGTATGTATTACAGAGTGTTTGCATGAACTGTATATTGGTGTGAGCAATGACTTCTCATGGAGAGGTATTTATGAGCAGTCATCATGAAAAGACAGAACTTACACCAACAAATTATTATCCATATACATGCAAGTTGTCTGTCTACTGTTTAAATAGTGAAAGCTGCCTCCATTGTTGCACCATTCTCTATAATAAGTATTATTGAATACACATATGTTGAAACACCAGAAAACTTAATATATATTTAGCAATTTTAATGTATGTGTGCATATAATTTTCTAAAGAAAGCAGAATTCTGCTACCACTGAAGGAAATTACAACCTTTATACTCACTTCTGTAATAAGAGCAAGTACAGAGTCCTGCACCTGGGAAGGAACAACCACACATATCAGTACAGGCTAGGGGACGACCTCCTGGAAAGGAGCTCTGAGGAGAAGGACCTGGAGTGTCCTGGTGGATGACAGGTTGACCATGAGCCAGCAGTGTGCCCTTGTGGCCAAGAGGGCCAATGGGATCCTGGCATGCATTAAAAGGAGCGTGGCCAGCAGGTCAAGGGATCCTCCCCCTCTACTCTGCCCTGGTCAGGCCTCATCTGGAGTACTGTGTCCAGTTCTGGGCTCCCTGGTCCAAAAAAAGACAGGGATCTCCTGGAAAGAGTCCAGTGGAGGGCCACAAAGATGATATGGGGCCTGGAGCATCTTCCCTATGAGGAAAGACTGAGAGACTTGGGTCTCTTCAGCCTGGAGAAAAGAAGACTGAGAGGGGATCTCATCAATGTGTACAAATACCTGAGGTGTGGGAGACAGAGGGATTTGGCCAACCTCTTTTCAGTGGTTTGTGGGGACAGGACAGGGGGTAATGGCCGCAAGATAGAGCACAGGAAGTTCCGCACCAACATGCGAAAGAACTTCTCACAGTGAGGGTGACAGAGCACTGGAACAGGCTGCCCAGGGAGGTTGTGGAGTCTCCTTCTCTGGAGATATTCAAGGCCTGTCTGGACGCCTACCTGGGCAGCCTGCTCTAAGGAACCTGCTTTGGCAGGGAGGTTGGACCCGATGATCTTTCGAGGTCCCTTCCAACCCCTGCAATTCTGTGATTCTGTGATTCTGTGTGATTCTCTAAGAACAGAATGTGTTGTGTTTATTTATTTATTTATTTACTTATTTTTATATTTACTATTTTTGCTTTTTTGAAGGGCAGATATGAAACTATGAAGTCCAGAAATAAAAGATTAAAAAGATGACATCAGCCTTTCAGTTGATGAGCTGATCTGCATACTGAGGGAAAGTAATTCATTTCCACAGAGTAAAGAAGGATCAGGGGGCATGAAGCTGAGGTTTACAAAAGCTTAATATAAGGAATAGTATGAATACTGATTCATTTCTGAGTGGGGGAAACTAGCAAAATTAATGAATTAAGTGTGTTGAGGCTAAGTAAGTATTCTGGAATATATTTTCCTACATAAATCTAATATATATATATATATATATTAATTAACAGGAATTTCTGAAGTATCATACTTTGTTAGTAGTTGCTTAATTTTCCCTGGGACGTACCTTCTAATCATTCTTAATGTAATTCATCTTTGAAGAGAAAATATTTATCTGAAAATTTATCATAAAAATAGTTTTAAGTTCTTGAATACCGTAGATTAGTGTATTACAGACTCCTGATGTGGAAGGACCGACCCTCACACAGATTCTTACTGGGGCTTGGTATAAGCAAAAATTTAAAGTTCTTTGCAAGCTTATCCTACTTTTAGGATAAGCTTTTATCACACTGAGAAGCCTGTGAAAATTTGAGTTATGAGAAAAGACTTAAATTTCACAAACTTTTGAGAAAATCTAATAACGAAACAATAATGTTCAACACTATATTTAGAAATTGATGTTTTATTTCAGCAGACTGCTTTCCAGCTTATCTAGTGTCACATAAGATCAAGACTTGGTCATTCAATATACAACTACAAAAATGTATGTGTCATTGCAAAGATTAAAAATTATTCTGAATTTGAGATGAAACTCCAATAACAAGGATAAGCGCAAGGGAAATTCAGCCAGAAAAGTGGAAAAAAAACAAAAGATAAAAGATGAAGTTTGATATTGCATGCTTGAAATTTGCTTAAATCAGCGTAGCTGTATATAAAAATACAAATGATTATATTTGTGGAGGAAGATATCAGTTTGGACATGGGATTCTATCACCTCTACAATAAACAATTGTGAACAGAAGAAGTATTTAGCAAGGGATGGTGTTTAATGAGCAACCTTTACAATGGGAAAGAATGAAAAAAATGTCAAAGAGAGGGTAGCAAAGCATAGGACAACAACAACAACAAAACTTTGCCAACTATAGAAGATAAAGAGTAGCAAATGATAATTGTGATGAGTAAAAAGGATATAACTGCGTGTGGGATGTTGAAGAAAAGGAGGAATTGAGCAAAATATAGACCAAAGAGAATACAGTAGCTGGCGAAGGCTGTATGAAGTCTGAAGAACAGGTGGAAATATTCATTTATAGTAGATGACTTTCAAGCTGGTGCTATGAAGGAGCATAGCTTTTAGCAAGTCCACAGACAAGTCAATTTCCCAAATAGTGAGCAGAGGCACATTTCTGCGAGAGGGGAGAAAGTAAAAAGATTGGAATAGCTCGGGGAATTTGAAGCACTCTTGCTATATTACTTTTAACAGTAAGGAGGAGTTGATTTAGGACTATATGATACAGTACCTGTGCTTTTATTAATTGTTAAAGGGTAGATACATACGACATCCAGATCAAACTAACACCAATGAATAAGAATCTCTTTTTTAAAGCTATTCCAGAACTCCTCCTTTCAGTCCTGGAAATGGATGTTGTGCTTTTGTTTTTTTTTTTTTTTTTTTTTTTTTATGGAAAGGCCTATTTCTCATAATTCTTACTGAGGATGACAATCTCTGAACCAAATTCCAGAGCCCTAAATACTCATTATGAGTAGCAATAGGGAACAAGACAGCATTTCCAAATATAACTGTATGTCTTCCACAATTCTATTCCACCATTTCTGCTGCTTTCTCATTTGTTAGTGTTCTTTATCATTCTTGATGTGAATTCCTTCAGTCAGCAGGTGAATATGGCCTGAAGGAGGCTTCAGCACATGGACAGTCCATGCAGAAGCAGACTCCGGGCTAAAACTGCAGCCCATGAACAGATTATGGTGGATCTGGTGGGAGGTGCTATGCACGGGGGATCTATGATGGAGCAGCCTATATTTAGACAACATATTTTCTCCTCCCGTCCTTTTGAGGTGGGGGAATGAGACAGCAGTGTGGTGGTGCTTAGCTCTCCATTGGCGTTTAACCGCCATACACAAGAATGTCTCATTTTCATTGCTACTCAGATTCTATTTCCCTTATGTGAAATGTAATTAAAGACTTCTGTTGAATGTTTAAATAAGGTATCCAAAGGCAAGATACAATAGGTTGTATTGTCAGCGTATTTTGCCTTAATGAAAGAGGACAAACATGTAGCCAACAGTGCTGATGTAATGAGGTAACTTGAGAATGATATGTAAGTTTTTAACACCTCTCCTAAGCAGTTCAAAACTTTGCCATACCACTTATTATGAAAGTAAAAGAAACTATATAAAGCTTAGTATTGAGATTTTTCGTTTATTTTTAGAATAATTTCCAAGAAGAAAAGAAGTCAGGAAAGTACTAGAATGAGAGCTAATTAAGCACAGTTTTGTTTAATGAGGGTCAGCACCATAAAGATGAATTGGTTGATTTGCTTTCCTCATAAGTGGGTGTCCTGGTTTCAGCTAGGATAGAGTTAATTGTCCTCCTAGTAGCTGGTAGTGTGCTGTGTTTGGGATTTAGGATGAGAATAATGTTGATATCACACTGATGTTTTGATTGTTGCAGAGCAGTGCTTACATAAAGCCAAGGACTTTTCAGCTTCTCACACTGACCTGCCAGCGGGCAGGCTAGGGGTGCAGCAGGAGCTGGGAGGGGACAGACCCAGGACAGCTGACCCAAACTGGCCAAAGGGGTATTCCATACCATCTGACGTCATGCTGAACAACATATAGGGGTGGCTGGCCAGGGTTGGGGGACGGGCTGCTCGGGGATAGGCTGGGCATCAGTCAGTGGGTGGTGAGCAATTGCATTGTGCATCACTTGTTTTGTACACATTATTAGTACTACTACTACTATCGATATTATTAATATCCTTTATTTTCTGTCCTAATAAACTGTTTTTATCTCAACCCACAGGCTTTGTTTTTTCCTAATTCTTTTCCCCCATGCCAGAGAGGGAGGGGGGAGGGTGAGTGAACTGCTGTGTAGTGCTTAGCTGCTGGCCGGGTTAAACCACAACAGTGGGTAAAATATGCTTAGGTTTTATTAATCCAAACCAAAGTTGGGCAAAGGGTGATAATATTCATTTACATCTTTATTATTATTTCAATATACATATATACTTTTTATATTGTCGTATTGGGTTTATGTGGCAAGGTTTTGATAGCTGAGCGCTGCAGGGGTGGCCTCTGTAAGAAGAATCCAGAAGCTGCCCCATGTTTGATAAGAGCCAGCTCCAGCCGACTCCAAAGGGACCCGCTGCTGGCCAGAGCTGAGCCAATAAGCAACATTGTTTGTGCCTCTGTGACATATTTAAGAAAGGGAAAAAAAAAAAACTGCTGTGCAACAGCCTCTGGGAGAGCGGGGAGTGAGAACCAGCCCTGAAAACACCAAGGTCAGTACAGAAGGAGGGCAGGGGGTATTCCAGACACCAGAGCAGAAGTTCACTTGCAGCCTGTCGAGAGGCTCACATGGAGCAGATCTCCACGCTGCAGCCTGTGGAGGAGCCCCCGGTGGAGCAGGTGGATGTGACCTGGAGGAGGCTCCGGTGCATGGAGAGCCCCCGCAGGAGTGGGGCCCTGGCCCCGGGCCAGAGCTGCAGACCATGGAGAGGAGCAGGGGAGCTGGGGAGAGCTGCAGCCCATGGGGGACCAGTGCTGGAGCAGTTTGCTCCTGATGGATGGACCCTGTGGTACGGGCCCATGTTGGAGCAGTTCTTGAAGAGCTGCTGCCTGGCCCATGTACAATCAGTCCCTGAAGGATAGTATCCTGTGGGAGAAACCCCATGCTGGAGCAGGGGTAGAGAGTGACCATGTAGGGGCGGCAAAGACAAAGTTTACAGACTGACCGCAATCTCCATTCCTTGTTCCCCTTTGCCACGCAGGGGGGAGGTTGTAGAAGAACGTGGATGGGGGGAAGGTTTCTTTGTTTTGTTTTGATTGTTTGTTTGTTTGTTTTTCCCTTTATTTCTCACTGCTCTAGCTTGTTAGTAATAGGTTATAAATTACATTAGTCTTCCTCTGCTGAGTCTGTTTTTCCTGTGACAATAATTGTTGAGTGATCTCTCTATCCTTATCTCAACTGTTGAGCGCTTTTCATTGTGTTTTCTGCCTCTTTCCCTTTCAGGAGGGGGAGTGAGAAAGCAGTTCTGGTGAAGCTCAGCTGTCTAGCTGAGTAAAAGCACAACAACTGTATGATAAGAGATTTAAAATATTACAAAAATTGTATGTAACAAAATTTGACCTTTTGAAAATAACACTTAAACTGAAAGTTGTATGTTGTTAAGATACCTCATTTTAACTACCTGTAAATCATACATAGGAGAAATCTATTCCTCATTCTTCAGCTTTCCAGTTCAGTTCACTTGTTTCCAGTTCATACATATATTTCATCTCCAACAAAAACTTCAGGGAAACTGTCTCAGTGAAAAGCTTTTTTATTTGTTCTAGTCAAGATCTATTGAAAATGCTCCAACCACATTTTCAGTAGAAGAGAGGAAGGGCGATGGTAAAAGTCAATCAGTTTACATAACATTTTGATAAACTCCTGCTTTAAAGCCAGTTAGCAGAAATACATCCAATCTTTTGCAGGTGTGTGCCTACACTAATGACACTTTGTCTCTACCATCTGAAGAATAGAAAGGGGAGTTTTCTGTCTGTACTTGTGTTTAAATTAAATACCATATGTAGGAGCTGCTGAAGGCAGTACCTTGCCTAAATCGGTCTGTGTAACCAGCTGTGTCGGCATCCTGCATGTCTCTTGGATATGTGTTCAACCTTGCTTCCGGTTGCACCTACAAAGGAGAAAGCACAGCCACATCACCGAGCCTGGGCAGAGACCCTGGGTCCCCTGACATCGGGCTGGCCTCCAGCAGCCCTGCAGGAGGGGTCTTGGACAGGTCTGCGGTGAGGCAGGGGTCGCCAGAGGAAGCAGTCACTCTTAACATCCCTTAACACCAATAATTACAAACAAGTCAAAATTCTGGAATTTAGTCAGTAAGAGGAAAAAGGTGCTGTTGCAAAGGTATTGATATGAAAGTGCCACATCAGCATTGTTGGCAAGGTTTTATCTCCCCTCTTCTGAACCTAGATGTGAAACAAATATTATGCAATAAAGATATATTTGTACACAGAATTCTACAAGTGGCTGTAATAGCTGGACAAAACAGCTTGTAGTATTCTCAATGTGATGATAATTATTTCTTTTCTTTTCTTTTTTTTTTTTTTCTCCAAGTCTGTGGAGATTAGACAATAAAATCAGAAGTGTTATGACATTCTTTCCTAATGAAGCTGTGTATGCCATTTACAATATAAAGTAGTTCTGACAAAATTATTGCATTTTTCACTGCTGTGGGGAAAAATATATTAGTATTTTGCGTTTTTGAACTCTGTGGAGTATTAAGCTGTGGAAAAAAATAATATCAAAACTTAACAGCGTTCATGGAAAAACATGCTATACATCTACAGGAGTTTATTTCCAAAGAACACACAACATTGTGTAATATAAGTTTTATTTTATAACCAGTTGAAGAGAAAATCCAGTTTAAAAAAATGCTTGTTCATGCTGATAGTTGATGCAATCTCTAATTCTGTTTTAAATTTCTTAATTTTTTTATTTATTTTTTTACTTTCACTCCTGTAAATCCAACTGTGACATCTTGTCAGTTCAATTTTCAGTATTTCTCTGAAAATACTATCTGCTGTATGAACCTTATGTAAAATTCTGTATAATTACTTATCCTTCCCCCCCCCCCACCACCACCACTGCCACCATGAACGTTTAATTTGATGAAATTCAATCTAATCCAGGAAGTGCTGAATAATGTGCACTTTTTTTTTCTTTCTTTCTTTCTTTTTTTTTTCTTTCCAAATTTTATTAATTATTTATTACATGGTTTCAGAACAACATTCTTAAATTACATAAAATCAGAATTACCATATGTCATTAGCCCATCGATCAGTGTTGTTCATTTTCAAAATGAGAAATTTAATTTTTTGAGATCTACATTCTTAATATGTTGAACACTTACGGACAAGATGATACAATAAGAGTAACGCAAGTCTCAGCAGCCCAGAGGAACATAAAAACATGCTGAAGTTAGTGTTTACAGAATTTTAAATTGGTGGAGGTTTATACATCCTTTTTCTTCTACTCTAATAGTGAATTCTATAGAAACTGAGCCTCTTAGGGCTCAAATCTTTTTTTTTTTTTTTGGTCAAAATAACTGAAAAGCAGTTCTGATGAGCTTCTCCTGACAGACCAAATAGCCCTGATAATGCTCGATGATTTAAGATGTATGGTGTTCCCTTTTAATCTAGAAAGTAAATAAATAAATAAAATAATTTTATCTTGGAGTCTGCAGTAGCAAAGAATAATGATTACTGTTCCCATTTCTCGTAGGTATAATTTCCTTAAAATGGAGCAAAGAATAATTGGTTAACTGCATTATAGGTAGAATGAATAGATTAATTAATTAAATTTCATAAAACTGGAATTTAGTGGGAGAAAAAAATCACAAATGCTTTCATCAACACAAATGTTATCATCAACATTAAAAAAATACACATAGGTCATTATCTGTGTTCTAAATTCCTGTCCCTATATGAATTGGGATGTTAGTTCAATTCTAGATCTTGGCTAGAAACGTCACCTATTTCTCTTACGTCTGTTACAAACCGAGAGCTGAGAATCCAGTCCAAATGGTACTACTCTCTCAGTCCTGAATCACTTTCCTATCAGCAAACTTCTTCATCACCCTCTAATGGTTCCTGCACCATATAAATGACAATATAAATGCATATAAATGGCAAGTCATATATTAATAAAATAAACATCCCATTACTCAACATCCTAGTTGTATCACTATGTTGTCATTATTAAAAGATTACGAGAACTCTTTCCCCAGTAGAATTCCACCTTCAGTTCTGCAGAAGTTTTTTCTTCTTTCCTGATCAAGTAATGCTATCTATAACCTTGTTTCTTTTATCTCAATAGCATTTCATAAATTTGTTTTCTTCTGCATCGGCTACGCTAGGACTTAATTTTAAACAGTGGGAGTTTTGAAGCATAGTGGGCTGACCCAAACCAGCAAATAAGCACCCACCAGACACTTTAACACACTTCCTCTCCCCCATCTTCCCCAGAGGGATGGAAGAGAGAATCAGAAGTACAGAAAATGTATGGATCAAGATAAACTCACTTTAATAGCTGAAATAAAGAGGAAAAAACAAACAAGTGATGCAAAAGGAATCCCTCACTACCTCCCACAAGCAGGCCAATGCCCAGGCAGTTTCTAATCAGTGGCTGCCATCACAATTCTAAAACACAGCACCATATAGGCTGCTGTGAAGAAAAATATCTCAGTTCCAGCCAGAGCCAGTACATAAGGGAATTATTGTATCAAATGTGGATTATATACTTGAAATTATTACATATACGAATAAATATTGAACTCCTCAGACCACAACAGTAAGAAAAATAGCTGTAATATATATACATGGTGCATAGTATATTTGCAGAACTATGCTATCACTTACGATTCCTGGACCTTAATAACCATCTTCATACATCAGTCCCAAAGCACTTTACACAGCATGCAAGTAATAAAATGGAACCTCAGCTGACCATCAAGCTGACACACAGTGATGAAGATTACTCATAGAGCTTTCGGAGTCATACAGCAGTAAAAACAAAAAGTCCTGAATAGGACTGTCTACCATGAACATTTCTTCATTAAATATTTACTTTAGTTTACCAGCAGACATTTGAAGCAAATCTCCTTGCTGTCTTTATTTAAACTATTACAATTTGTTGTGGAGCAATGTCTTTGAAGACGAACTAGGTTTCTTTTAGAGTAAACCAATGTGGATGATGTGCTGCATGTGTGTACATAACATGCTTCAGCTTCAAATGAGCTTTCAGTCCATAGGACCACATTGAACATACTCTTAAAATGTTCACAGAATCACAGAATCACAGAATTGTCTAGGTTGGAAGAGACCTCCAAGATCATCTAGTCCAACCTCTGTCCTAACACTAACAAGTCCTACACTAAACCATATCACTAAGGGCTACATCTAAACGTCTTTTAAAGACCTCCAGGGATGGCGACTCAACCACCTCCCTGGGCAGTCCATTCCAATGCCTAACAACCCTTTCAGTAAAGAAGTTCTTCCTAACATCCAACCTAAACCTCCCCTGGCACAACGTTAGCCCATTCCCCCTCGTCCTGTCACCAGGCATGTGGGAGAATAGACCAACCCCCACCTCTCTACAGCCTCCTTTAAGGTACCTATAGAGAGCGATGAGGTCTCCCCTGAGCCTCCTCTTCTCCAGGATAAACAACCCCAGCTCCCTCAGCCGCACCTTGTAAGACTTGTTCTCCAGACCCCTCACCAGCCTTTTTGCCCTTCTCTGGACTCTCTCAAGCACCTCCATGTCCTTCTTGTAGCGAGGGGCCCAAAACTGAACACAGTACTCGAGGTGTGGCCTCACCAGAGCCGAGTACAGGGGGACAATCACCTCCCTAGACCTGCTGGCCACGCTGCTTCTTATGCAAGCCAGGATGCTGTTGGCCTTCTTGGCCACCTGAGCACACTGCTGGCTCATATTCAGCCGACTATCAACCAGTACTCCCAGGTCCTTCTCTGCCAGGCAGCTTTCCAACCACTCATCTCCCAGCCTGTAGCGCTGCTTGGGGTTGTTGTGCCCCAGGTGCAGGACCCAGCACTTGGCCTTGTTGAACTTCATGCAGTTGACCTCAGCCCATCGGTCCAGCCTATCCAGATCCTCCTGCAGAGCCTTCCTTCCCTCGAGCAGATCGACACACGCACCTAACTTGGTGTCATCTGCAAACTTACTGAGGGTGCACTCGATCCCCTCATCCAGGTCATCGATAAAGATATTAAAGAGGACTGGCCCCAGCACTGAGCCCTGGGGGACTCCACTAGTGACCGGCCTCCAACTGGATTTGGCTCCATTCACCACAACTCTTTGGGCCCGGCCATCCATCCAGTTTTTAACCCAACAAAGCGTACGCCAGTTCAAGCCACGAGCAGCCAGTTTCTTGAGGAGAATGTTGTGGGAAACGGTGTCAAAAGCCTTACTGAAGTCAAGGTAGACCACATCCACAGCCTTCCCCTCATCCACCAAGCGCGTCACTTGGTCATAGAAGGAGATCAGGTTCATCAAGCAGGACCTACCTTTCATAAACCTATGCTGACTGGGCCTGATCGCCTGGTTGCCCTGCAAGTGCCGCGTGATGACACTCAAGATAATCTGCTCCATGAGCTTCCCTGGCACTGAGGTCAAGCTAACAGGCCTATAGTTCCACGGGTCTACCCTCTGGCCCTTCTTGGAGATGGGCGTCACGTTTGCTAGCCGCCAGTCGACTGGGACCTCCCCTGATAGCCAGGACTGCCGATAAATAATGGAAAGCAGCTTGGCCAGCTCCTCCGCCAGTTCTCTCAGTACCCTCGGGTGGATCCCATACGGTCCCATCGACTTACGTACATCCAAGTGCTGTAGCAGGTCGCCAAACATTTCCTCATGGATAGTGAGGGCCACATCCTGCTCCCCAACCCCTTCCACCAGCTCAGGGTACCAGGTATCCAGAGAACAACCGGTCTTGCCGCTAAAGACTGAGGCAAAGAAGGCATTGAGCACCTCAGCCTTTTCCTCATCTTTTGTAACTAAGTTTCCCCCTGCATCCAGTAAAGGATAGAGATTCTCCTTAGTCCTCCTTTTGGTGTTGATGTATTTGTAAAAACGTTTTTTGTTATCTTTAACAGTAGTCTTTAAATGTCTTTAAATGTATTTAGTGTGATGATTGGATCCTCCATATTGATTTTTGCTCTATCTATCCAATCCTTTCGTTCTACACTAATTTCACAAGTAGTCATAGACTATGTCACTAACAAGAATAACACACTGCTAACTTACACTCTTAAAACTATTTCTAGAACTGTCTCCCTCCCTCTCTTTGGAATGACCACTTACATACACTCACTTCATTGTGGTGAACTGAGGACAGCAAAAGGCTAAAAATACTTTCAGTTTCTACAGTGAATATTTTATCAGAACACAGATACTATAAAATAGAATGAGATGAATAGGGATAACTGTTTGATTGAAACATTATGTACGAAACTTTCCTTTTCCCACTGTGCCATTGCAATAACTTTGGATTTTTTTTTATTCTATTCCTTTTTCCAGTCTAACAACTTCCAGTAGCTTGCTGAGCTGAACAAACTTCACAGATTTCCCCTTCTTGTTTTGTAGGAAAGTCTCTTTCCTGTTACCTTTGAGGTATGTCTTTGGTCTGTTCTCTAATTGCAGACTCCTGCTCATTTGAGGATCTTCAAAGCTGCAAGGCAATCTTTTTCACTTACGCTGTTCTCTCTCTGGTACTTCAGGCATCCCTTCCCAAGCATATATATGCACATTTACAAATGCAAAATCGGAACACGATCAATTACTTTTGAGGATAAGGAAATTTTACCTTTCCAACACACTTTATCATTAAGCCAGAATAGCACAAGGTAAAAGGAAACCTTTTGAGCTGCTGCACAGTTCACAGTGTTTCGTTTTGCTTTACTTGGTTAACAAAATGCAATATTTATGCTGTAAAATGGAAGCTTGCAAATTAAACAAATCTTTTATCCTTCTTGAGAAGACTCAGATAAAAGACTGATTTCAACACAGTTGACCTTAACTTGAGCAAATTAGAGAAAGGTGAATAGCACAAATGAAAACTTGTTAAATAGAATGAAAAACAAGTTATCACTGTTTTTAACAAACCTACAAGGTATTTACATTAGATCTGAGAAAACTGTAGGACTATTTAAATGAAATTTTTCATAACTTTTTAACTCTCTGAAATGTAAGACTATTTTAGCTTCTAGTAACATTACAGTCAGTGGCAGTATAATTGTCATCATTAAATAATACCTTTGTTGAACTCTAAAAGTGTATGGCAGTACAATGTCATAAGTATATGATGACAGGCATTAACTGCCTCATGGCCATACTCCTTAAAATCATGGCAAATTGCTAATTGGTATTTCCATGGAATTCAGCATGTGAGAAAGGTCCCAAGTCATGGAGTTCAGACTACTGTATGCTCAGTGTTTCATGGCATTATGACATTCCCTCTTTCTGACTCCTCAGTCTTCATATCAATTCAAAAAACTTCTCATGTTTGTCAAAACTTCTAGTGTTAGGGTCATTGTGCAATAAACCTTTTGGTAGTGTCAGGGTCCTGAGGACACCACCAGGCCTCACTGCCCATGCATTGTGGTTTAACCCTTGCAGGCAACCCCACACAGCTGCTCACCCACTTTCCCCAGGTGGGATGGGGGAGAGAATTAGAAAGGTAAAAGTGCAAAAACTCATGGGTGGAGGTAAAGACAGTTTACTAGGGAAAGAAAAAACTGCATGCACAAGCAAAGCAAAATAATGGATTAATTAGCTACTTCCCAATGGCAGACAAGTGTTCATCCATTTACAGCAAAGCAGAGCTCATAACACGTAATGGTTACTTGTAGAATCATAAAGGTTGAAAAAGACCTCCAAGA
This sequence comes from Anser brachyrhynchus, assembly GCF_964034855.1. Lineage (NCBI taxonomy): Eukaryota > Metazoa > Chordata > Aves > Anseriformes > Anatidae > Anser > Anser brachyrhynchus. The sequence continues at coordinate 174,152,305 of NC_137694.1, read as the reverse complement.
TCATCTGGTCCAACCACCCCCCTACCACCAGTATTACACACTAAACCATGTCCCTAAGTACCACATCTAACCTTTCCTTAACCCCCTCATTACCCGCCCCCCCCCCCCCAGGTACAGTGACTCCACCACCTCCCTGGGCAACCTGTTCCCATGCCTGACTACTCTTTCTGAGAAGAAATTGCTTGGGAAGACAAATGTTGTCATTCCAAACTCCAACCCCCAACCCCAACCTCCTCTCTGCTCTAACTTCTATTGCTGAGCATGACATCATATGGTATAGAATGTCCCTTTGGTCAGTTTGGGTCAGCTGTTCTGGCTGTAACCCCTCCCAACTTCTTGTACACCCCATTCGATTTGTTAGGAGGTACCAAGTGGAAAGAAGACTGAGTTGTTTCTTGTAACTCCTAAAATGCATGCATTATTAGGTGGAATCTTTTATACATCAATCTGTACCACATGTTATACACAGGGAAATACTGATATTTGTATGCTAATTAATTGCAGAACTGCTGGTAAAATCCCAACTGCTTGCCTGCCTTGTAGAGTTTATAACTGCCATCAATCACTTTCTTTCCTTTCAAAACACTGCATTTAAATGACATTTTCTTTATATTTTGCATTATTCTTGTAGTTTACAGTGTGACAGAAGTAATATTTTTTGTGTTCCCTATCCCTTATTTCTGTAAGTCAACCATAACTGGAGATGGCACTAAATAAGTTAGACTGTAATTCTGAAAGTACACAACAAATCCAAAGGATATTGTTTTCTGAATTAATAAAAAATGAGACAAATAGAAATGGAATTCTTAAAAAATGCCTTATGTTCCCCAAGTACAGATTTGGGAAGAATGTTTTTTGTCATTGCTTACTTATATACTTTTTCTTTATTTGTATTTTGAAGAAAATAGAAATGTATTACACAAATATAAAATCAATTAGAAACTGAATATTCAAGACAAAATAAGGTGATCTATACTCTATATAAGTGACACAAATCACACAAAACATTAATTAGGAATATGTGTAGAGCTGCCTTTGATTCAATTACACAAAGTGTTTGGAATCATCTTTTACCCATTCTATTCAAAATGCTATCATGTACAATGCAATTACCAATCATTTTGAAAAGCAGCCAGGGTGGTGTTCTAACAAGTAACCAGAACCACCATCAAATGTTTCATAAAATCCCGAAAGAAGTGATTATTATTTCATACCAACAAAAATATCAGTAGGAAATCATAATTTCTCTAAGCATTCAATAACTAATAAAGTCCCACAGGGATTTAGTCATTTGCAGGTAGATTTGGAGTTTTACAGCAGTAGATTAACAGGTATAGTTTTATTTGCTTCTTTACTTGTGTCAGGATTTTAAGAGGACATCAGTCAACTTCCAACTCTTTTTTTTTTTTGTCATCCAAGTTCTGCTGTAGGTTATGAAATTTCTCAGACACTAACATTTTTGTTTGTTTGTTTGTTTGTTTGTTTCCCTGTTAACATTTGCCAATGTCAGAGATTCAGAAGTGAAATAGTGAGATTCAGTCAGCTTGGAATCTGCAAATAGGTCTTGCAAGAATGGGACATAGTTTTCTACTACACATTTCCTTAAAATATTAGTTTGCTAGAACATCTGCTGTCCATGTTTTGGCTGTTTTCAGTGAGCATCTATAACAAATATAAACAGCTTAGCAGCAGCCATTCCCAGCAAATGGTCTGGATGCAGTCACATTGTCTGTAAGAATCAGAGAATTTAACTCACTACACAAGCTACTCTCTGCCTGTTGACACATAGCCAGAGAGCAGACCCAAACAAATTAGTCTGTAGATAGGCATGTAGGTTTTGGGACTGACTCGTCTACTACAATCTATACTATGCAGAAGGCTTTTTATAGGGTATATCTTGTGATTACTTTTCTCAGATATTGAGAAAACATTATATAGAGAGATTTCCAAACAAAACCTCAAATTATATTGAATTAAGCTCTGTCTTATGTTACTTACCAATTTTATACAATGTGACAATTTATACACGGTCTTACTATAATGAAAAAAAAATATGATGCTCTTTTGGAGAATGCAAAAGAAATTCAGTATTTTTAAAAGGTATGGTCTTGTTTCAAAATATTGAATTTTATTTTAGCATAATTGCTCACAATAAAGTGATGTAAAAATTAAGATTTTATAACAATTCCTCATATAATCCTAGAATGAACATGATGTGAATTTAAGTGAACAATATTAAAAATCATTGTATCCCTGAAAATAAAATAGCATTTGTTTTTTGCACAACTACAAATGTAGTTCTTAGTTTCACATTTATAGTGCACCAATCTGTTTTCATGAGATATAAAACTTATTTAGGCAAAATGTTATGACTGAACTTCTAGAATATTTATAAGAAATATTATTAAATATGAAAGGAAACAGTAAACTTTTCTGAACAAGCATTCTGTCTTAAAAAAATAATAATAATAAAAATAAAGTTCATATGAGTATTGTGTTTTCCTGACCTTCTGATATATCATTACATATTTGACATAGTCCCATTATATTATCACTATTTGTCCCTCTTCTAGATTTACTCTCTCTTAAAAGAATTTTTGGGGTCTCAAACTTTTTTTTTTTTATTTACTGTGAATCCCACATTACTGTGCAGTACATTGAAGAAGACTATTGCCCTTTTGTTTTCTAAATGGCTTAACTTTTTTGTTTGTTTGTTTTACACCATCTAGACCTGTGGATCTAGCTTTGGAAATGTTTCTGGCTGTATTTAAAGTAAAGTGTAAGTCAATGCCAAGCTTACATTTAAAGATAATTGGAGATTTTGTAGAGATTTTCCTATTCATTCCCCTTCACATCACCCCTTCTTCATTACTAAATTCATTTCTCATTAAAGCTTAATTCTACTGAAGTCAAGGGCAAAATTTCTAATAATTTTATTATAACAAAAACAGCAGCTAAAATGTCTTCTATATTGCTTTACTCATTAAAATTTCAAAAGTGCATAAAGCTGTCTTGTCTCTTGAGCAAATAAAAGGTCAAAATACACAACCTATAGAAGGTATGTCTCTTTTGTGAAACAGTGCCATGCACTGAACTATGACCTGAACAAGCTCTACAGCTAGAAGCAGGATAGATACATCAAAGCAATGCAGATCAATTTTTATGGGCGCAGCACGTCATAAACTAGTTTCTAGGACTTGAGCTAGTTTTGCTGCCTTGTGCAGTACTGTGCTATCTTGTTTGGTGTATACATGTATGTGTACATATATATACATATATGCAGTGCTGTACTTAAAGCTGCAGATAAATGCTTACAGTCTTTCTACTGTCACAAATGACATTTTAGGTGAAGCTCTAAAATAAGTTAAGAAAATAATGAAAGCACATGTATGAAAGCATGTAAAAAAGTGGAGATTCTTAACCTTTTAAACATATTCTTTGCTCATTTATTAAATTATACTTATATATAATAATTGTGTTAGTTATCATAGACTCATAGAATAGTTCAATTTGGAAGGTACCTCAGGAACTCATTTGTTTTTACTCTCCACTCAGAGAAGCACCAACTTTAAGATTTGATCAATATGCATAAGGTTTTGTTTTGAAGATCTCCAGAAATAATTCTTCTGCCATTTATCTGTCTCCACTATCCCACTAAATTGAGGCATAAACTTCAACCAGTTTCTTTTCACTATTAATGCAAGCTTCTGCGGGTATGGGACTGATTCAAAATAAATTAGTTTTGTTGTTTAGACCATAATAACTTTATAGCAAATATTCTATTGCCTTTTGAATTTCTCTTATTCCCTTTTATTTTGTACTTAACAATTACTGTGTTCTGCAGCTATTATTTTTACAACGTATATTTCAAGCCAGAAATCAAAACAAAAGCTTTCCAGATGTTCTTTAAATAATAAAGTGACATTATCTTAATATTTTAAGAATACATCATTCATCTATTTTATGGAGATTCTGCAAATAATTAAGTGAGGGAAAAAAGCAAAGAGTGCAGCTGCCTTCTGCAGTTGTTCTGACCCAGCACTGCTCCTGCTGGGCCACTGGGGAGGTGCTTGGGGACCTGGGGTCTCTGCTCAGGCTGGGGGATGTGTCTGCCACTTTCCCCTTTGCAGGTTCAGCTGGTAGCAAAGCTGAGCACATATCTCAGTGACACAGACAGAAAGAGAGATGGGGTGCTGACAGGATGGGTCACACAGGCTGCCCCAGCCAAGGGCTGCCTTCAACAGCATTTACACACAGGACTCGAGTAAAACATAGACACAGACAGCAAAATCCCCTTCTGACTGGCTGGTAGATATACAAGTTTTCTAGTGCAAGCACACACACAGCACTCTCTAGGTTCACAAACATACATTGGTGGATGCTTTGAGTACCTGGCATGTCCCCTTTGTCCATCCAGCACTCATGCCTAGTTCCCAGGCCCTTTACCCAATTAGCACATCAAGTACTCCCTGGTCTAGTCCAGCTTGAAGCTCACTGTGACATGTCCAAACATTGGACAGAAAAGCACTGACTGGCCCTGTTTTACAAGCGATTGGCCCTTTTATACCCTTCTCTACATTTTTGTTCCTCCTACTCCGCCATCCCCCTGTACACCCATCATGGGTTTGCACATCTCTTCAGTTTCTGCACTCTCCCAGCCCAGCCCCCCTCCCAGGTTCAGAGTCTTATCAAATGCAAAGTTCAGGTTGATCTTCCTGGAAGTGGCACCTGCAGTTTGCTGCTCATCAACTAGTGTGACTGGGAGGTATGCTTCTTGCCATTGTCTCCATTTTTTGCTTTGCCAGATCTGCTTCTCAGTATTTTTCTTATCATCCTGAACCAGATAGTGTCACTCAGACAGCGTTGCTTGAATCAACATTCCCAGATTCCATCTCTTTCCTTTTCAAATAGTACAGCTGACCAGGTTTTTCTGGTCATGGCCTCTGAGCTTTGAAGACCTTGATAGATAACCCTGAATAAAGATTCCCATATACTCACATGCCCTTGTCAATTAATGTGACTTGATCAGACTTGGTTCCCATTACTGCCTCCCTTTCTTATTATCCCTTGTTGCACTGGAAAAGGTCCTTGACCAGATACCCTTAAAGGAGCAGACATTCTCCTTCTACATATCCTTTCAACTTTTTCAGTCATTAATGTCATTTGGAACGTTTTGTCTTGCAAAAGTAGTAAGTAATGAGCATGTCCTGGTTTCAGTTAGGATAGAGTTAATTTTCCTCCTAGTAGCTGGTAGGGTGATATGTTTTGGATTAGGATGAGAAGAGTGGTGATAACATGCTGATGTTTTAATTGTTGCAGAGCAGTGCTTACACTAAGCCAAGGACTTTTCAGCTTCTCGCTCTGCCCTGCCAGCGGGTAAGCTGGGGTGCAGCAGGAGCTGGGAGGGGACAGACCCAGGACAGCTGACCCAAACTGGCCAAAGGGGTATTCCATACCATCTGACGTCATGCTAAACAATATATAGGGGTGGCTAGCCGGGGTGGGGGGCCAGCTGCTCGGGGATAGGCTGGGCATCGGTCAGCGGGTGGTGAGCAATTGCAATTGTGCATCACTTGTTTCGTACATATTATTATTAATAGTACTGTTATCAATATTATTATTATTGTTATTATTATTTTCCTGTCTTAATAAACTCTCTTTATCTCAACTCACAGGCTTCACTTTCCCGTTTCTCTCCCCCATCCCGGAGAGGGAGGGGGGAGGGTGAGCGAACGGCTGTGTGGTGTTTAGCTGCCCACCGGGTTAAACAACAACAGAGCACCATTGCAGTGTTCTTGTTTATCTTGTACTGTTTCCTGGTGTTTTTCCATGTTTGGTCAACAGGTAGTTTTCTACATTTTTACCACTCCCCTCATTGTGTATAAAATGTATCTAGTCAGAAAATGACTAAAGGAAAAAAAAATAATAATAATTTTCATCTCATATACAAAAGCCAGGAAGAAGAGCCAGAAAGACATGATGGATGAGCATATGTGATGCTGTCACGTAAATCTCAAGGAATAAAATGAAAGATGGATACTCTAATTAAATTTCATAATTAGTAAACCTATCTGGTGTGCCTATGAGCATGATGTTAGAAAGTTGTATCTTTATATATCTAGCTTTTCCAATGCTTTATTTCATCCAACTGTACTGAGGAAATGCAAACTAAAAGAGTGAGGAATAAAGGAAAAAGAATCTTGAATTGTGTTTCCTAATCATTTGTGACTCCAGCCTTCCTAAAATGTTTTCTCATTTCTAAAATGGTGATAGAGAAAATAAGATGAGTTTTAAAGGATATCTATAGCTCTTTTGTTTTTATCTCTGTATGTTTTTGCCTTCTGAGCAATAATAAAATATAAAACAAACAAAAAATTAAAAAAACACAACAAAACAACAGCAACAACAACAACATCAAAATAGTAAGCTTTTTATCATGATGGACCAAATAAGTATTAAAGAAGGTAAAAATACATATATTTCTGTTTGTGTTTTGTTATTCAACAATTCAATTGTATATCACTGAACATTTGGGCTTTATTTTCCCTACTTGCAGAACATATACAAACTGCTTCTTATTTTCAATTAAAAACCTGATAAATAAAACATTTTGTTCAAAGAATACCTGTGGGGTTGGAAATACATTTGCTACATTTGTTTCTATCCCTGTTTTGTATCAACCATCTTCCCCCCTTCGCCCCCCAATGTAGTAAATTTGACCTCAGCAAGTCTCACTCCAGCTGCCCAGTCCAAGCTTCTTTCCATCACTATCCCAGCAAGCCTTGTAGCCTTGCACACTACATACCTTGCATACTACATTGTTCTGTATAATATAGACTTGACATCAAACTAGAAAACTGCAGACAGGAACAATTTTCTTGTTATACATTATTTATTCTTAAAGATTAATATTAATATTAATGTTAATGTTAATATTAACATTAACATTAATATTGATATTGATATTAATATTAATTAATAAAACATGCCCTCAGAGAGGGCTCATGGGGTCAAAGCAGTTCAGGAAAGACTAGGACCAGTATATCAGAGTTACTTGAATCCAGAGAAAGAATATTGTTGATTACTTATAGTGACTTGGTAAGACAATTGTGCCCTGGGAGGGCTAAGGTACATTCTAAAGCAACATAACACTATATATTTTTAAAGTAAAGAAGTAATTCAACTGGTCTACATTAAAGCCCATGATGCAAAATGTTAGTCACCTATCTAGCTGTCTTAATCTCAAAACAATTTTATTTTGAATTACAAACTTTTATTGAGGGTGTTAGGTCTCTCTGAGACCTTGGTATAATTAATATAATTTTAAGAAAAGTTAAGTCACTAACCAAAAAGAAGAATCCTTGGATATTAGGAGATAATAAAAATGTAAAATAAATGGAGTAGGTGCTTATATTGTGTATATTTGTTGCCACTGGCTTTTTATTTTTTTTAATTAAATGATGGTTTCTATATGCTTTGTAAAAATTAATCCAAACACAATGAAATCAAGAAACTGAATAATTTAAGGACAATAGATACATAGAAAAATACTGTGTTAGTAAGAAAAGTTCTACCATGATACCCAAACAGCCTCGTACACATAAGTTTTGGAATATGAATACAAAAGTTGAGCTGCCAGCTGTGGATGTACATAAATGTTGCAATGACACAAAAAACTTTACCTTTGTTTTTGCATCAGAGAATATCTTAATTTATCAATGAACGTAATAAGTGGTCGAGACTGACCAGTTAAAGTAATATTATTGATCAAATTGCACATCTTTTAAATTATTGAGATTTATATATATATATAAAAAGTCCCACCTTTGTCTGATTAAATAAATAATCTTTTGTACACATTATGCCATTTGGTTGAAAATGCCAAAAGTTCCACACCAAAATTTCATGCTAGAAATAACCAGAACAATTTTTGTTTATCCATTCATCAAGTTAATATGAATCTATATGATATCTTTGATTTTATTTTTGATACTAATATATATATATATTTTCCATTAACACCTCTCCAAAAGGTCATATGTGTTATATGCTAGACTTTGCTAATGTAGCAAAGAACATAACTGTTTCACTGTTAGGAAATATATAAGTAATATTGTCTTTAGTGCCAAAGCAGAATGATTCTGTACCAGGTGTCTAGAACAGTCTACAGAGAGAAGACCAAACAATGACTGTACTGAATGGTAAACTGCCACTGGAAACAGATACATTTTTATAAGCTTTCAATACGAAAAATCAGTGGCATAGTTACATCCCGTGAACTTCATGTAAAGTTTCAGAGAGGTTATGCTGAATACCTGAATCCAGGAGCAGTCCCTTGAACAAAACCCCTTAAAATCTGACGGGTACGTTTCTCCTAATTATATGAAGTTTCATCCAAAATATTTTCTAGGAGTTGAAAAAAGCCTAGAACAAGGGCTAAATAGTTAATTTTGCAGTATTTACTGCAGTTTTTCCAGTGACTTTGTCCATATTTGATAACCTATACAATGCAAGTTACCTAGCCCATACATCTACTTATAGAGCAGGATGACAGCCTTTCTCTCTCTTTCCCTTTCTTTCTTTCTTTCTTTCTTTCTTTTCTTTCTTTCTTTCTTTCTTTCTTTCTTTCTTTCTTTCTTTCTTTCTTTCTTTCTTTCTTTCTCTCTCTCTCTCTCTCTCTTCTCTCTTTCTCTCTTTCTCTCTTTCTCTCTTTCTCTCTTTCTTTCTTTCTTTCTTTCTTTCTTTCTTTCTTTCTTTCTTTCTTTCTTTCTTTCTTTCTTTCTTTTCCTTCCTTCCTTCCTTCCTTCCTTCCTTCCTTCCTTCCTTCCTTCCTTCCTTCCTTCCTTCCTTCCTTCCTTCCTTCCTTCTTTCCTTGACCTAGATGTTCTCACCTTTACTATCATGTTTTGGAGAAAAGAGAACTCACTAGTTTGAATGGCTTGAAGTCTAAGACAGCCTAGAACTGGGGAAAAACAAGGCAGAACTGTTCAGTTGTTTGTGACAGGCATACAGACATTGGGAATGGAGGGAGTATTATTATCATCATCATTATTATTATTATTATTATTATTATTATTATTGAATTGAAGGGTGAAATTCTTAGTATTTCCCCCAACATGCACACATGAGCTACTACTGCTCATAAACAAACATTTCTGCTCTCTCCCTCCAGCTTCTATAGAAGTAGAACCATAACTCAACAAGTCTGCCAAAGATAACCAGCAGGTGATTTTTTTTTTCCTTTTTCTTTTTTTTTCCTTTTTTTTTTTTTTTTCCCCCATAGAATCATAGAATTATTGAATCATTCAGGTTGGAAAAGACCTTTAAGATCATCTAGTCCAACCTTTAATCTAGTACTAAAATCTACCACTAAACCATGCTACTAAGTTCTACATCCAAGCACTTCTTGAAGACTTCCAGGAATGGTGACTCAACCACTTTCCTGGTCAGTCAATGTTGCACAACCATTTCCATAAAGAAATTACTCTTAATATCCAAGCTAAACCTCCCCTGGCATAACTTTAGGCCATTTTCCCATTTTCCTACTACTCTGCCCTACTAGAGCCACACCTATAGTGCTGGATTCAGGTCTGGGCCTATTGGTTCTTTTTCTTCACTTGTAGTCTTGAAAGATCATACAATCCATTACAGAAGTGACTGTATATTGCGTATAGATGAAGTAATGCAAACAAATGCTATAAAGTTTGATATCCAAAAACTGTACTGATTAAAGAATGTGTAGCACTGTATTAATGTGATTAAATGAATGAACATGTTGCATGGCTAGCTCTCTGTTTTAATGCAAACAAATGGGTAATGTTATAAGTTATATGATGCATATTCTAAATGCCTGTAAAATTCAACAAAAGTCAATAGATTTATGTTGTTTTAGAGCAAATAAAAACCTGCTATGAAAAGACTAACACTTTATATATGAATGTGTATATACACTACATTTTCAAAGACTTGCTGAAACAAACAATTTATGCCCAGTATGTTCGTCTAGTGTAACATTAGATTTTTGTTTTATTTCGTTTTGTTTTGTTTTCCAGTCAGGCCAAGTCACCCTGACAAAACCCTGCAATCTGACAAAAATTGCTCTTGACGACCAAGCTCACTAGCAGATTGAATGCTAACCTTTGTCCTTTTATTTATAAACAGACTGGAAACACAGGTAACTAGTGGAATGCACCCTTTTTGTATTTACTTCCCCTGTGATAATATCACACTAAAATAAAATAGGAAAAAAAATCTTTAGAAGAGGACCATAATTTTCCAATTTTGGAATAAATAAATATGTAAATGTCAAGATTTTTCAATCTTTTTTTTTTTCCTATTTATTTAAAAATATTACAGAACACAAGCAGTTAGTCATTAAAATTATTGGAATGCCTACTATTTGTCTCCCTGTAAAATAGAAGCCACAGTGAAAATAAACAGTATGTGGTTGAAGTTATAATTGCATCATTTACATATTTTGAAATACCGTGGAGAACTACCTAATTCTTTTGTCATATGAAAGTGAATTGCATATTTAAAGAGGGAAAGAGAATTACATGTTTAAAAGGGTAAATTTAATAATTTAAAAATTATTAAAATATTTATAAGAAAACCTCATTGATACCAATAATTTTATATCATTTCAATGTCTAACTGTACATAAGGGCTTAAGTATGGCTTTTTATTTAATATGGAGAGGATGACCATACAAAAATAGAAAGATGGTTTTAATTTTCTTATGATTTGTTTGTTTTGCTTTTCCATAGTTGGAACACTGCTTCCTGAGCATGATTATTACGATTTTTAGTTTTTTTTTCTTTCTAAAATTTGGCATGAATTTTATAAATACATTCTATGAATTTTTTTTTTTTTTCAGAGCCTATTGGTACTACAAGAGTTTTTCTAGCTAAATTGTCTCCATAGCTGCCATTTTTGCTCCTGTACTTGGATTTCTTGTGGCTAAAAGAAAATGCTCTTGTAGTTTTTAAACAGAAGAATAGGTTACAGAAAACTAAACTAAACTAAACTAAACTAAATTAAAATAAAATAAAATAAAAATAAAATAATATTGGATTAACATTAAAATTAAGATTTTGGCTTGAGCAGAATGAAGGTGATCACAAAAGCATTAAAACAGACACTACAAAAAGCTAAGGTTAAGAAAGAGGAGTGGAAGACTCCAACTTTCTAGTTAGATAAGGGTATTCAAAACAACAACTGGGCAGTTCAACAACAAAAAAAAAAAAAAAAAAGAACTTTATGGTTGAAAATACATATTTGGAACTACCACACCAAGTTTTAAAAGAAATTTCTCTCCTACATGTAGACGTTTTCTTTAACTAAAACTTAATTCTTGTATTTTTGAATGAAAATGTCTTTGGCACATACATTGTCTCACAGACTTACAGGTGCAGTGTGCAGTAGGGTAGGACTCAGCTCTTAAAATTCTCCAGACACTCGTAAATCATGCTACTGGATTTTAAATCTAAACTTGAAATCTAGACTTTAAATCTAAACCACCTTGGAATTACAGAGGTTCATCCTTAAGCCTTGTAGCAACAACTGTGCAACACACCACCGTACATGATAATATGATACAGCTTCAGGATCTGCAAACTGCAAAATCAGGCACAACCTCCTGTTGACAAAGCCCAGGCAAGGACTAAGGGCCTGGGGCTAAAGGCAGCCTCTGTGCCAGTGGAGATCCCAGATGTGGCTTGTCACTGATTTTTTCTTTCCTTTTTTTTTTTTTCAATGTTTTCTCAGCAATCTGATCTGGGCTTCCATAGTTGCACTGTTTCAGAGCTGACCTTGAACACTGGTAGTTAAACTCTGGCAGGGGGAAGCATTTGCAGAGCAAGAGTAGAGAAAGATGTTTACATCCTGGTCAGGTTAATCAGAGCCTGTTGATGCAATAATGGCTCTGACAGATTCTTCAATATCACTGAGAATTGTGTAAAATGAAGGATTAGACAGTTTGTTTTCGTTTGCCATCCTGGACACAATATGTTTCTATTGGATTGGCAGAGAAACACCAGTGCATAAGTAATTTCATTGTTTTTGTTGCTCTTTATTTAGAATGATAATTATGTGTACTGAAAAGGCCAGATTTTTCTGCTGATGAATATGCACCTACTGGCATTGGCTTTGTCCCAGGGCAACCATGACAAGTCCGTGGGGTTTATGTTTTTGTCCCAACTTACGTCCTTGCTTTTTGTGTTCATCTTCATAACACAAAACGAGTTTTTTCCCCATGTTCACCTTTTTTTTTTTTTTTCCTATATACATTTGCTTTCTGTCTCAAGTCTGTCATTGCTTCTTTAATGTTTATTGGTAGCAGTGAATGACAGAAGGGCAGTAAAACAATGAAAGAATTAAAGTGGTTTTGTTTTTATTTTCACTTTTTAAAAATTCCATAATAAGAAAGCACTATGACCATACCGATATATGATGTGCAGATTTTTTTTTTAATTTTCTAAAATTTGATAAAAAGCACACAGATACAGATGGAGATGCAAATACAGATACAGCTACATACATTTAAATTATTTTCAAAGTGTATGAACACTGTGTCTATAATGGCAGAGTTAAAAATATTAACAGAAATATCTTTATACTGCTTTTTGGATGTTTGCAAATGGTGTTTTTTCAAAACAATATTTGCCAGGTTATATTTTTTTGTGATAAATGAAGCACAATAGTTAATATATGATGTAAAATTTTGAACAATACCTGTTTTAAGTGTTTATTAAACACTTTCATTTCAGTCTCTTTAAAAGATATATCTTACACTGTCTAGAATAACAACATTTCCAGACACCTCAAGGACAGCGGAAGGTATCAAATTTAAATATCTTAAGTAACCATTTTATTAGTCATTAATTTTATATGTATAGATAAGCAGCTTCAAATAAGTAATTACATGCCACAGTCTCATATGAATGCACTTTCCATGTTTGATAAACAAAGCACTTCAGACTTGAAACATCAAAAGGTGTCTACATATTCCCTCAAGCACTAAGCACTGGAGACAAAAAATATTCATTCTTTTTCTTCTCCTGATTCCCCTTCTGGTATTTCTCAGTTTATCTTTAGTTATCTTTAAGAATATATCCCTACTTTTAATTATGCTTACAGAAGTAGAATGAAATGGAACAGGTTGTCGTATTAGAAACTAGGATGCACATACTGTGAGTTGACAGGAGCTACAGTAGTACTCTTAGCTGTAATTCATATGTTCTATATACAAGTTTTTATTTGATAATGGAAATTAATAATTCTATTTCAATATAACGTGCAGAGAATAGCAGGGCTGGGAGTGGGATGTCTGACAGGATTGTACATAGCATATATGCAGTATAGATACAAGGCTAATAACTCACATAATTTCTTCAGCCCCTCTATTTTCTTCCACCTATTAAAAATCAATATATGATTCTTTGACTCTTACCTATTTAATATATTATTGGAGCCCTTGACAAAAATGGCCAAGAAATTCCAAAAATAGATGGGTTGAGGCAACAAATGATAATACATCATGTTGTATGTAGATAATAAGCTGCTGCTATGGCTAGCAAAGTCAATTATTAACTTAGTCAGAACAGTATATTCAATATGCATCCTGATTGCCGTGAAGATCTATAGACAAATCTATAAATGAAATGACAGTGATGTGAAGTATAAAATTTGAGTGGTTTGCACTTATAGACTTTGAAATTAAGTACATGACAAAACAAATGTAAATACACAACGTATTTTTCTTCTGATTAATTTGACTAAGTCATCCTGCTCAACGTTAGCATTTTGCCTGTTTTCATGAGAAGGTACAAAAAAGAAAACACTGAAAATGAGATAACAAAAAATCAAGTTTCTTACTATTTCTGCTGAAAGAAAAATTGATGCAGTTTGCAAAGTCACCTTCCCATGATTTTTATTTGTTATTGTTGTCTTGTCTTCTTGTCTATTTCTCAAAAATTGTTGAACATTATTGAAGATTATATCTGAGAAAAGGAAAGTGGTCTCTGTTCACTGTTAGATAAAGTTGGAGATGGTATGTCCCTTTTTAAGCAATCTCACTGGGCATTTGTGCCTCAGGGCATAACATGTCACCTTCATACCTCCACATATCACTCTATGCTTATAATACACATTCTGAATTCCAAATGGATCCTTAGTCTCTTTCAAGATAGTGACAATGCATTTAGTAGTTAGTGAAAAATCTTATTTATTTTAAGAGGTGAGAAATATAGAACTGACTACAGCAGAAAGAAAAGTGCAGATTTTAAGTAATCTTGGATCATATTTGATCCTTTGGGTAAGGGTCAAATTTACTTCTATACTAAACATGTGGAAGCATATGCCATTTGAGTTTATATAAATCTACCCATATGTCAACAGGGAAAATGTCATAGCTGGTAGAGGTCCAGCTAGTGGTTTGCTTGGCAAATATATCTAAGAAATGGAACACTGTGTCTCCAATTAATTATAAACATAGTTTTGCTGAGTGACTTAGAATGAAAAATAACTAAGCTCTAGAATTAAGCTTTTCTTCTTCACAAAGTCTCGTGTGCTCGCCAGCCTCAGAGAGAGGTCCTTTCTTGTAAAGGTCAAGTGGTACTGACTGGTACACTTTGCTCAGAGCTAGCTCTCTTCAAGATTAACTACATCCTTGCTAGTGTAATTCTCTTTCCATGCTGGTGCAAAACTCCTGCCTCTGAACCTCCACTGGGGACCATGAAGTTCTACTGCAAACCGTGCCTGAGATACATGTATGTGTTGGAACTGACTAGAGTGTGAAAAAGTGTTGAATGCCTTGAGTGTATTAATATGCAGGGTTATGGAAGTATGTATACCCAATGTGTGTATAATACCTAATGTATTACCCCTACTGTCTTTTAAGATTGGTCTTTGCTTTCAGCCCTGGCCTTGCCTTGAATATTAGCAGGTATAACAGTCAAAAGTTAAGGAATAATCCTGTAATAGAGTAGTATAAGCAATCAGAGTTCTAATGACTGAAGGGCTAGGAAACACAAATCTACCTACCAGTCTTAAAAGAGCATATTAGATCACTGAGTTACAATCTTTTCATTCAGTAGTGGGTATAATTATATGCTTCTTTCTACATTATTTTGCTTATAAGGCTGAACAAAAGTTGTCAAATAGTCTCTGATCATGTACTCAATCTGTTTGCATCTATGATGCATAAAGCTATGTCCTGCTACAGCAGGCTGACGACATGCACATTGTTTTTCTTACGATTGTATATACTATGGTCTGCAGATCATACTACATGAAATAGTTGTTTTATGAGAAGTTTTCCATTTGACAGAGATTGTCTCCCCTCCTTCTTCACTGACCTTGGTGCCTGCAGGATTGTTTTCTCGCATTTTTCTCACTTGTCTCTTTCTGGGCTGCTGTGAAGCATTTTTGTTTCCTCTCTAAAGTATGCTGTCACAGAGGTACCACTACCACTGCTGATGGGCTGAGCTTTGGCCAGGAGTGGATCCCCTTTATAGCTGTCTGGAACTTGCTGTGTCCAGCTTAGGGGTAGCTCCCAGTCTCTTCACACAGAGGCCACTTCTGTAGTCTCCCCTGCACACCCTCTACTACCAAAACCTTGACATATAAACCCAATGCACACCCTCACAGTAAAATATTTCTCATGTTTCCATGGAATTTCCCATATTTCCATTTATGCCTGTGTTGCTGCTGAACAATACTAAGAAATGGATCCTTCTTCTTCATCCCCCCCATTATTTATGCACATTGTTGGGATCACAGAGCCGTGATAGGCAGACTCCCATAGCTAGAATGTGCCATGGAAGAGCACAGTCTCTTTAGGAAGGGCAAGCTGGGAAGAGGAGGAGTGGGTGTTGCCCTCTATATGACAGAGCAACTGAAGTGCATGGAGCATGGCCTGGGAAAGGATGATAAGCTAACTGAGAGATTCTGGGCTAGGATTAAAAAGAAGACAAGTAAAGGTGGCATTGTAGGGGGTGTCTGCTACAGGCCATAAGACCGGGAAGAACAAGTAGATGAGGCCCTCTACAGACAGCCTCATTTTTCCAGGCCTTGGTCCACATGGGGAATTTAACCATCCCAATATCTGCTGAACGGACAAGGCAGCAGGGCATAAGTAATCCAATATATTCCTGAGGTGTATTGGCAATAAATTCCCACTTAGACGATAGGGAATGCAATGAGGAGATGTGCTCTGCTGGCCCTAATAGCACCAACAAGTGGCTTGTCAGGAATGTGAAGGTGTATTAGGCTTATACGGCAAGGTTTTGGTAGCAGGGGGCTGCAGGGTTGACCTCTGCAATAAGAGTCCAGAAGCTGCTGCATGTTATAGAAGAGCCACTTCCAGCTGTCTCCAAAGCAACCCGCTGCTGGAGAGAGGCAAACCAACATGCAATGTTGTTTGCACCTCTGTGAGAGCAGACTTAAGAAAGTGAAATAAATAAATAAATAAATAAATAAATAAATAAATAAAGACATCTGCTACACAACAGCAGCTGGGAGAGAGGAGTGAGAAACAGCCCTGCAGACACCAAGGTCGGTGCAGAACAAGGAGGGCAGGAGGTGCCCCAGGCACCAGAGCAGAAGTTCCCCTGCAGCCTGTGGAGAGGCCCCTGATGGAGTAAGCTGTCCCCCTGCAGCCCATGGGTCCCACATGGAGCAGATCTCCACGCTGCAGCCCGTGGAGGAGCCCCCGGTGGAGCAGGTGGATGTGGCCTGGAGGAGGCTGCGGCCCATGGAGAGCCCCCGCAGGAGCAGGCCCCGGGCCGGAGCTGCAGCCCGTGGAGAGGAGCCCACGCAGGAGCAGGGGGTCTGGGGGGAGCTGCCGCCCATGGGGGACCCATGCTGGAGCAGTTTACTCCTGGGGAATGGATCCCGTGTTATGGCCCCATGTTGGAGCAGTTCTTGAAGGGCTGCTGCCTGGCCCACGTAAAATCAGTCTCTGAAGGATAGTATCCTGTGGGAGAAACCCCATGCTGGAGCAGGGGTAGAGTGTGACCGTGAAGGAGTAGCTCAAGAGCAGTGCAACCCAGTGAATAGGAAGTCAGGCAAAAATACCAAGACGCCTATGTGGATGAACAGGGAGCTCTTGGCCAAACTCAAACATAAAAAGAAGGCATACAGAGCATGGAAACAAGGACTGGTTATCTGGGAGGAATACAAGAGACCTTGTCTGATCTTCCAGTGATGAAATTAGGAAAGCTGAATCCCACCTGTAATTGCATCTAGCCAGCAGTATTAACAAAAATGAGAAGGGCTGCAATAAGTGTATCAGTAACAAAAGGCATACTGGGAAAAATGTGGGCCTATTGCTGAGCAAGACTTGTGACCTACTTACACCAGACAGGGAAAATGCTGAAGTCCTCAATGTCTTCTTTGCCTCAGTGTTTACTAGCCAGACTGATCTTCAGGAACCCCAGGTGCCAGAGACTGCAGGCAAAGACTGGAACAAGAAAGATGTGTTCTTGGAGGAAGAAGATCAGGTCAGGCAATACTTGAGCAAACTGGATATATGGAGATGAAGAAATCCTTAGAAATCATTCATTTTTCTAATACGGTAGTATAGCACTGCGATACGGATTAGGCTGGCTGTTCGGTTAGGTCCTCTCAGAGGTTAAATATTTTTCCCTCATTTAAATTTGTATTAAGATGATTTCCCAGATCTATGTTAAGCTTTAGAAAGAAATAAATAGCAGCCAATTTCCTAATATTTAGGACACTCAGTGACGATGGAGAAGATGTTTTCAAGCTTCTTCTTTTCTAAGAGTTTTATTGGAACCATTCCACTTTAAAAATAAAAGATCAGTGGAGTTGGCCAGAAGTCAGATGTATACTCCAACTGATTCTGGCTAAATGAAGACTTGATAGCATTTCCCATAAGAGTATCAAAAAAATAGACTGTCAGCTAATTTGCTTTTACTGACAGTGAAAAATTCATATATTTCCATGTAGTGTTTAACTTATTTTTTCTTTAGAAAGATTTTCATTATTTTATTTTCAGTATTTTATTTATTTTATTTTATTTTATTTTATTTATTTTATTTTATTTTATTTTATTTTATTTTATTTTATTTTTGTCAAAATAGGTTTGTTGTTTCATGGTCTTCTCTATTCGTAAGTGCTGCTAAATCAGATCCTGGAAACAACATTAGATATGTCAGAATGACAGTACTGTGTGCAAAAAGAAAAAAAGAGAGTTTTGTTGTTGTTTGTTTTGTTTTTGTTTTGTTTTAAGTTCCTCTAACCTTTTATACAGCATGGAATATTTAATTCAGGAAAATGTGCATGAAGACAACACATGCTCCCAGGCAGAACATGGATTAAAGGCCCAGAACTGAAATTTTTTTAGAAATAAAAATTATAGAAGCATAGAATCATAGAATGTCTTGGACTGGAAAGGACACTTAAGGATCATTTAGTTCCAACCCCCCTGCCATAGGCAGAGACACCTTCCACTAGAACAGGTTGCTCAAAGCCGCACACAACTTGAGCTGAAAGACCTCTAGGCACGGGGCATCCATAACTTATCTGGGCAACCTATTCCTGTGCCGCACCACCCTCTGAGTAAAGAATTTCTTCCTTATATCTAATCTAAATCTACCCTCTTTCAATTTAAAGCTGTCACTCTTTGGTTTTCACTACACTCCCTGACAGTGCCTTGCCTCTCCAGCTTTCTTGTAGGCCCCCTTTACATCCTGAAGACCACTGAGACTTCCTGAAGAAGGTATCCCCAGAGCCTTCTCTCCTCCAGGCCAAACAATCCCAAATGCCTCAGCCTGTCTTCATAGTAAAAGGTGCTCCAGTCCTCTGATCAGACTTGTGGTCCTCTTCTGGACACACTGTAATAAATCCTTGCCCTCCTTATGTTGGGGGCCCCAGAGCTAAATGCAGTACTCCAGGTAGGGTGTCAGGACAGCAGAAAAGACAGGCAGAATCACCTCCCTTGACCAGCTAGTCATGCTTCTTTTGATACAGCCCAGATTATGGTTGGCTTTGTGGGCTGTAAGCACACATTGACAGCACATGTTGAGCTTCTCATCAACCAACACCCAAAGGTCCTTCTCCTCAGAGCTGCTCTCAATCCCTTCTCCACCCAGCCTGTATTTGTGCTGTGGGTTGCCATGTCTCAGATGCAAGACCTTGCACTTGACCTTGCTGAGCTTCACCAGGTTCACACAGGCCCACCTCTCAAGCCTGTCTAGGTCCCTCTGGATGGCATTATTTCCCTCCATTGTTCCAACTGTACCACAGAACTTGATGTCATCAGCAAACTTGCTGAGGGTGTATTCAATCCCATTGCCCGTATTTCCAACAAAGGTGCTAAACAGCACCAGCCCCAATACCAACCCCTGAGGAACACCATTCATCACTGATCTCCAATTGGACATTGAGTCATTGACTCACTCTTTGAGTATAATGATCCGTTCTTTGCTGTGAGGGTGACAGCACTGGAACAGGTTGCCCAGAGACGTTGTGGAGTCTTTTTCTCTGGAGATACTCAAAACCCACCTGGATGCTATCCTGTTCAACATGTTCTAGGTATCCCTACTCAGCAGGGGAGGTTGGACTAGGTGATCTCCAGAGGTTCTTTCCAACCTCAACCATTCCGTGATTCTGTGATTCTGTGATCCAGATGATTCCTTACCCACTGAGTGGTCCATCTGTCAAATCTATGTCTCTCCAATTTAGAGACAAGGATATTGTGTGGGACAGTGTTAAATGCTTTTAACAAGTCTAGGCAGATGATGTCAGTTGCTCTTCCCCTATCCACCAATGTTGTAACCCTGCCATAGGAGGCTACCAGTTTTGTCAGGCATGATCTGTCCTTAGTGAAGCCATGTTGGCTGTCACCAATCACCTCCTTATTTTCCATGTGCCTTAGCATAGGTTCCAGGAGAATCTGCTCCGTAATCTTGCCAGGCACAGAAGTGAGACTGACTGGTCTGTAGTTCTGTGGGTCTTCTTACAGTGGCTGCCAAATATCTTACCTATTTCACTATATTTTGAATTTCTGCAAATGTAGAATGGTGCTCTGAGTATGAATCTGCAGCTACAGTGATAACTGATGCTGCAAAATATATTTACTCTGACTTTTTTTATAAAGACCCACTCAGTCTCATATGTCTTTCCTGACTGTGTTAGAAAAACTGGAAGTAGATGAATGCTGACAGAGCTGTGATAAATCAGTTAGCTCTACTGTTATGAGAAATTGACAGTGGTATAAATAGTCTTTAAAAATTCTGCATATCCTCCAGACTCTATCCAATAAATATAACCTCTAAAAATATTTGTACTTAGACTTTGATTGCTTACAAATTGTATTTTTTCATTTGCTTCTACAAGTGAATTTAAAAGCAAAACCTGCAGATTATTTTACACTTTATTTATTTATTTATAGACCTACAATTTGAAAGTAAATGATTTAGAAGTATCTGCAATATGCTCCAGGCACTGTAATCAAATATTGAAAAAGTTGGCTGTAAGCACAAAACCTGAAACTTGCTCCCACTCCTAAAAATAACATGGTTCAAGCAACATTAAATAGTTGGATGGAAATTCTTTCTGATTATTTTTTTTTTCCTGAAATAGGACTATTTTCTCTTTACAGCAAACTATCAATCAGGAAATGAAGGAAGGGGCAAAATCGTGATAGAAACAATAACATGCAACTTAATAACAGATAAACATCAGGTTTTGAAAAGTTTCCAATTGATACAAATTGTATAGCAATAATCTCAGTACATATCACCCCTGCTTCCTTCTGAATCTAAGGAGATCTTGTATTTTATAAAGAACTCAATGCAAGTTCTTAACTTAATCTTCACAGCACTCAGAGGAATAAGAATGTGTCATCCCACGGGCAGGTTCTGTAGCCGAAATTGACTGTGCAACATGTGCAGCCAAAATTTGTGTGAAAGTCACTCCTTTTCTTATTCAAGGTCTAATAGACTTGTTAAAAGGAAAGTGCAGACCAGAAGGATTTTGATCATGTCTGTTCTTACCTAATCAATTCACATCATTATAATCCTTTCTGTTAAATGACATTGATTTAAATAAGTCCTAGATCTTAAAGCTCATGTTTAAGCTAATGATAGAACAAAATTGCATTCTGCTGTGCTCCAGCAATTTCAAGAACACATAGGGAAGTACCAAGAAAACATCTGACAGTGTATTCTAGTGTCTTTTTGTTTTCATTCCATCATATTTGATGTGTTTATACATATATATATATGTATATTCTTCTTGCTTGTCATTATGTTACAGATTCTGTTTGGTTTTAATGGGTACTGTTTGCAGGTTGAAATTTTGTATTTTGATCTAGTGGGTTGCATCCTTGCCCATGGCAAGGTTGTTGGAATTAAATGAACTTTAAGATCCCTTCCAATCTAAACCATTCTATGATTCTATGATGTTTTACAAAATCACAGAATGGTTAAGGTTGAAAGCGACCTCTGGGGTCCAACCCCCCAGCTCAAGAAGGGAGAGCTACAGCAGGTTGCCCAGGGCCATGTCCTGACAGCTCTTGAAGATTTCCAAGGACGGAGACTCCACTGCATCTCTGGGCAACCTGTTCCAGTGCTCCGTCACCTGCACAGAAAGAAGTGTTTCCTGATGTTTAGATGGACACTCTCCTGTTCCAGTTTGTGACCATTGACTCTTCTCCTAACACCAGGCACCACTGAAAATAGCCTGACTCCATCTTTTTTGCATCCTCTTTTTTTTTTCTTCTTTTTTTTTTTTTGCATCTCTTTGCAGATAAGACAGGAAGGAAAATACCTTGTCTGAAAAAAATAACCTATTTTAAAATCAACCATCAAGATTCAATAAATAATCTAAGTGCTCAAAACAAAGAAACACGCAATTCCTTCTCTCTGGAGCCCTGTCCTTTCATTAAATAATGTATTATTTATGTGTAGGAGATGAGGTCTTTTCCCTAGTGCATTAATTAGTGCAAATGGCTGGTAAACTATGAGTTTTCATTGTTATTTAGAACAAGCAATGCCTCATTTAATGTTGCTTTTTTTTTTTTTTAATGGAGTAGTATATTTTCATAGGAAAAATGAACAAAAGAGATATAAATTACACATAATTTCAAAGGCCTAGAGCATCTCCTATACATTTAAAAATTGTCATATTTTGTGCAGAAACACACTTAGCCAGTTTTGGAGTGCATTGTGCATTGGAAATATCATGAAGTTTTCCCTTGGGTGACTGGACTGACTAATGTCAGTCCCAAGATTTATAGTCAGGTGTTGGTCAAAGCATTAGTCACTTACTAAATTAAATTAAGTATCATTTATATTTCTTGCATCTGATAAATTCTGTATTTGTGTTACATTTGGAAAAGAGGAAGTCTTTTGACATATGATAAGATAACCAGAATACTGTTCCCTAGAATAATAGCAGTATGGGTTTGTTCTAATTTGTTTTACTTTTACATGAACTTCTGCAGTAGTTCGTATGTGTATGTATACAGTAGGTTTAACGCATTATCTAACATGAGTTATTTTTCTGACTGAAGTAAGAAGGAGCAAAACACTTTGCTTTTTGATGTATTTAGACAAGATAGATGTGATATATAGTTGTTGTCTATGGTATAATTCAGTTCACCATCTGGATGGGAATAGAGATCGTTACACTTTAAGAAAACAGCTAATACCACATCTCTTTTCTAAAAGAACACATTTCTCTCTCTTTATTGCCCTCCTTTCAAAATCAGAATGTAGTCTGGTCACAAAACCAATAAATAAATGTTTATTGGTCAGAAACTCCTCCTGGGCACTGACTTTTTTTTTTTTTTCTATAGTTTTTTCTTCCTTCCTTTCTTCCTTCCTTCCTTCCTTTCTTTCTTTCTTTCTTTCTTTCTTTTCTTTCTTTCTTTCTTTCTTTCTTTCTTTCTTTCTTTCTTTCTTTCTTTCTTTCTTTCTTTCTTTCTTCTTTTTCTTTCTTTCTTTCTTTCTTTTTCTTTCTTTCTTTCTTTCTTTCTTCTTCCTTCCTTCCTTCCTTCCTCTTCCTTCTTCCTTCCTTCTTCTTTCTTTTCTTTCTTTCTTTCTTTCTTTCTTTCTTTCTTTTCTTTCTTTCTTTCTTTCTTTCTTTCTTTCTTTCTTTCTTTCTTTCTTTCTTTCTTTCTTTCTTTCTTTCTTTCTTTCTTTCTCTTTCTTTCTTTCTCTTTCTTTCTTTCTTTCTTTCTTTCTTTCTTCTTTCTTTCTTTCTTTCTTTCTCTTTCTTTCTTTCTTTCTTTCTTTCTTTCTTTCTTTCTTTCTTTCTTTCTTTCTTTCTTTCTTTCTTTCTTATTTTTTCTTATTTTTATTTTTTATTTTTTTGTAGTAGGATGTTTCCCTCCAGGCTTCCAAAAACAGAAATACTATTTCATTTTTTTTAAGTGACTTTCTTTCTTAAGCTCACTAGCTTTGGAATTGTCTAGTGGTTTTGCTGTCATTTAAGCCTGTGTAAAGTGAATAGCACAAAATTTCTTTCAAAAGAATAATAAAAGAAAGACAGTTCTGGGCTTACTTT
Organism: Anser brachyrhynchus; assembly: GCF_964034855.1. Lineage (NCBI taxonomy): Eukaryota > Metazoa > Chordata > Aves > Anseriformes > Anatidae > Anser > Anser brachyrhynchus. Next base: position 174,128,770 of record NC_137694.1, on the reverse strand, counting down.
GATTCAGTTGTTGACTTTTTCTCTTGTTAATAGGAGACTTCATCAATGTAGTAAAATAATTCTGAATCTTTCAAACATGAAAGAAAAGTAATTCTGGAAAATGTATTGATGCAAATAAACCTATTTCTGGCACACAGTTTCACCAGTTCCAAATTCAGAAATGATTCAAGGATTTTTTTTTATATACTATATATACTATATATATATATACTGCTCACATAGGCAGTTAGTATACAAATAGTTCAGTTGACTTCAATAAGCCTCCTTAGACAAATAAAGCTTGCATCACCATGAAATATACCAATACTGCTAGATAAAAGAGAGATGGTATTTGTTTAGCATTGAGGCCAAAAGAACCGGTTTGACTCTATTTACATGACACAGCATCGGTTCTGGATCTCCTCTAGATCTCATATGAAGTCCCTGCAGGTACACATACATACACATATACACCTATGTGTGCGACATATTATTTTCTAGTTTAAAATATTTTTATTTTTTTTTAAAGATCTGTGTTGAAACTTACCAGACTGATATTTCACAGCATGCCACCAAAGATATGGCCTGTGACGGAGAAAGAGTACTGAGAAATACCTGAGTGAGCACAGTGATGGAACAATTTTGCAAGATTGGGAAATCAAACCAGACCAGTTTTGTCTGGACTGTTGTTGTGGATTAATCTAGCAGACAGCAAAGCACCATAAAGGGAAGAGAAGGGAAGGGAAGGGAAGGGAAGGGAAGGGAAGGGAAGGGAAGGGAAGGGAAGGGAAGGGAAGGGAAGGGAAGGGAAGGGAAGGGAAGGGAAGGGAAGGGAAGGGAAGGGAAGGGAAGGGAAGGGAAGGGAAGGGAAGGGAAGGGAAGGGAAGGGAAGGGAAGGGAAGGGAAGGGAAGGGAAGGGAAGGGAAGGGAAGGGAAGGGAAGGGAAGGGAAGGGAAGGGAAGGGAAGGGAAGGGAAGGGAAGGGAAGGGAAGGGGAAGGGAAGGGAAGGGAAGGGAAGGGAAGGGAAGGGAAGGGAAGGGAAGGGAAGGGAAGGGAAGGGAAGGGAAGGGAAGGGAAGGGAAGGGAAGGGAAGGGAAGGAAGGGAAGGGAAGGGAAGGGAAGGGAAGGGAAAAGTTTTTGTTATCAACATTACTTTTATTTTAAATCCAAAACACAGCACCACACCAGCTAATGGGAAGAAAATTAACTCTATCCTAACCAAAACCAGAACAATATCCACCCCTTACTCTATACCATCTATGTCATGCTCAGGTCTTACACTTTCCAGTGCATCTTCATTGACCACTGCCACCATTCCCATCATTTGACATACACAAACATATCATTCCTTTGTTCTACATGCCATTCCCTTAAAAAGTCCATGTAAATGTTCCTTTAAAATGTCTGTTGAGTTCATTTCAGCCCGTGATTTTGGGCTCCCTCTGTCATAATGGTCCTTATGGAAAGTAAAAATGCTTGTTGGTAGTGTATTGTTGAATGCCGAAGGCAACTCTGGCTGCATCAGAACTGCACTTGCCCAGTTCCATCAAGATTCATTCTTCATTAATCTGGATGCCTCCTACTGTAATACAATTGATATAGAAACCATACCAGTGATATATAGAAACATATACAGAAACTTACTACTGATTACATACAGCATTATATAGCAATTAACATCACACAATTCAAATCATTGGCTATTCTCATCCAAAATCAAATCCCCTTCACGTCAGACTTTCCCATTCTTCATTACCCAGCAAGTACACCCTGGTCCTTGAGCAAAAACAATCCCATGGATGGGTTTGCTTTTGCCCGATGCAAGAAAACAGACTGTTTTCCCCAGTATGTATTTGCATGTGCACTAGAGGGACTTTATCCCTTTCTACAGTAGGTAAAAGTGTTGATTGGGCAGGGCCAGCTTGATTGGCAGATCCCTTAGTTGACTAACCAGGTGGCTTTTGCTGAATGTGTATCCTAATGTTTGAAAGTCCTAGTACCCACTGCCTTCAGTGCAGTTTTTAAAAGTCCATTATGTCGTCCAGGGGTTGGCTCATGGTAGGGGATGTGATGTATCCATTCAATGCCATGCTCTTTGGCTCTGGTGTCTATGAGATTGTTTTGGAAATAAGTCCTGTTGTCTGATTCTGATTCTGATGACTGGCCGAGGCGATCGGCTCTGGGGCAGACGTGTTCTGCAGTGGACCGGGGGATCGGGACAGGCAGGGCTTTTTTTCCGACAACGAGGCCGCTCGAGGGAGCCGCCAGGACCCGGCAGCCCCGGGGGGAGAGGCTGACGAGGCATAGGCAGAGCCAGCAGCGCCCCCTCCCAGGCCGTTCAAAAGCAGCCCCTAGGGAGCACGAGCAACCAGGAGCACGGCAACCAGGGCGGGCAAACAGGGCATGGCGCGTCAGAAGGGCGGGTCGCGGCAGTTTGCGTGGCACTTCGCACAGGCAGGGCGAGCAGGGAGGGCAGAGAGGGCAGAGTTTCCCCCCCGCCCATAAGAACAACATCTTTAACAGCTGTCGACCGCTAGCTGGGCTGCGATGGTCTTCACCAGGCAGAGCACTCTCTCTAGAAAGTCTGTAACCACCCAGACTGACCGCCTGCTCAACAATGCGGCAGTTCAGGTCTCTGGGTGCAGGGACTGTCTGAGCCTGTTGCTGCCATCTGAGGGAGGCAGAGGCATCGTGTGTGTGAGGTGCGAGCAGGTGGATGACCTGGTCTGCCTGGTGGCAGAACTCAAAGAGAAGGTGGAGAGGTTGAGGGCTATTAGGGAGTGTGAGCGGGAGATAGACTGGTGGAGTGACTCCCTGCAGGGCCTGAAGGAGAGGTACCGGGGTGAGACACCCCTAACGGGGATGGACCCCCTGCCCTGTCGCTGTCGGGCAGAGGGAGGCAACCTAGAAGTTGAGGAGGGATGGAGACAGGTCCCTGCTCGACCTTTCAGGCAACGCCCCCCCCTACCGGCCCCACCTTCCCAGGTGCCCTTACGTAACAGATTTGAGGCCCTGGAGCTTGAGAGACCGGTGGGTGAGGACGAGGTAGAAAGTCTACCCAGGAGGATGCCTAGGGTGAGGAAGCCGACTCCACGCCTCAAGACTGCCTCCACCAAGAAAGACAGAAGGGTGATCGTAGTAGGCGACTCCCTTCTCAGGGGAACAGAGGGCCCTATTTGTCGACCTGACCCTACCCATAGGGAAGTCTGCTGCCTCCCTGGGGCCAGGGTCAGGGATGTTGCCAGGAAGCTTCCCAACCTGGTTCGCCCCTCTGACTACTACCCACTTTTGATAGTCCAGGCTGGCAGTGATGATATTGATGAGAGAAGCCTGAAGGCTATCAAACGGGACTTCAGGGGACTGGGACGGTTAGTGGATGGAGCGGGAGTACAGGTGGTGTTTTCGTCTATCCCTGCAGTGGCAGGGAGGGGTACCGAGAGGACACGGAAAGCCCACCTGATTAACACGTGGCTCAGAGGCTGGTGCCAACACAGAAATTTTGGGTTTTTTGATCATGGGGCGCTTTACTCGGCACCGGGCCTGATGGCCGCAGAAGGGGCCCTATCTCTAAGGGGAAAACGGATCCTAGCCCAGGAGCTAGCAGGGCTCGTTGAGAGGGCTTTAAACTAGGAAAGAAGGAGGATGGGGCTGAAATAAGGCTTGTTAGAGGTGTGCCAGGGGGAACAATGGCAAGGCCTGGGAAGAAGGCAATGGCCCGACCGAAGTGCATCTACACTAATGCACGCAGCACGGGTAACAAACAAGAGGAGCTGGAGGCCATCGTGCAGCGGGAAGGCTATGACTTGGTTGCCATCACGGAAACGTGGTGGGACCACTCTCATGACTGGAGTGCTGCAATGTCTGGCTATAGGCTCTTCAGAAGGGACAGGCAGCACAGAAGGGGTGGTGGTGTGGCTCTCTATATTAGAGAGTGTTTAGATGTTGAGGAACTTGAGGTTGGGAATGATAAGGTTGAGTCCCTATGGGTTAGGATCAGAGGGAAGGCCAACAAGGCAAGCATTCTGGTGGGGGTCTGCTATAGACCACCGAACCAGGATGAGGAGACGGATGAGGAGTTCTACAGGCAGCTGGCAGAAGCCGCGAAATCATCAGCGCTTGTTCTCGTGGGGGGACTTCAACTTTCCAGACATATCCTGGAAGCACAACACAGCCCAGAGAAAGCAGTCTAGGAGGTTTCTGGAGAGCGTGGAAGATAGCTTCCTGACGCAGCTGGTTAGAGAGCCTACCAGGGGAGGTGCCCCACTATACCTTCTGTTCACAAACAGTGACGGACTGGTGGGAGATGTGGTGGTCGGGAGCTGTCTTGGGCAGAGTGACCACGAAATGGTTCAGTTCTCTATTCCTAGCGAAGTCAGGAAGGGGACCAGTAAAACCGCTGTCTTGGACTTCCGGAGGGCTGACTTTGAGCTGTTCAGGACACTGGTTGGCAGAGTCCCTTGGGAGGAGGTTCTGAAGGGCAAAGGAGTCCAGGAAGGCTGGGAACTCTTCAAGAAGTAAATCTTAATGGCTCAGGAGCGGTCTGTCCCCACGTGCCCAAAGACGAGCCAACGCGGAACTAGACCGGCCTGGCTGAGCAGAGAGTTGTGGCTCGAGCTTAGGAGAAAAAGGAGGGTTTATAATCTTTGGAAAAGAGGGTGGGCTTCTCAGGATGACTATAAGGATGTTGCGAGGCTGTGCAGGGACAAAATTAGAAATGCCAAAGCTCATCTGGAGCTCAATCTGGCTACTACCGTTAAAGATAACAAAAAACGCTTTTACAAATACATCAACACAAGAAGGAGGACTAAGGAGAATCTCCATCCTTTACTGGATGCAGGGGGAAACTTAGTTACAAAAGATGAGGAAAAGGCTGAGGTGCTCAATGCCTTCTTTGCCTCAGTCTTTAGCGGCAAGACCGGTTGTTCTCTGGATACCTGGTACCCTGAGCTGGTGGAAGGGGATGGGGAGCAGGATGTGGCCCTCGCTATCCATGAGGAAATGGTTGGCGACCTGCTACAGCACTTGGATGTACGCAAGTCGATGGGGCCGGATGGGATCCACCCGAGGGTACAGAGCGAACTGGCGGGGGAGCTGGCCAAGTCGCTTTCCATTATTTATCGGCAGTCCTGGCTATCAGGGGAGGTCCCAGTCGACTGGCGGCTAGTAAACGTGACGCCCATCTACAAGAAGGGCTGGAGGGTAGACCCGTGGAACTATAGGCCTGTAGGTTTGACCTCAGTGCCAGGGAAGCTCATGGAGCAGATTATCTTGAGTGTCATCACGTGGCACTTGCAGGGCAACCAGGCGATCAGGCCCAGTCAGCATGGGTTTATGAAAAGTAGGTCCTGCTTGATGAACCTGATCTCCTTCTATGACCAAGTGACGCGCTTGGTGGATGAGGGGAAGGCTGTGGATGTGGTCTACCTTGACTTCAGTAAGGCTTTTGACACTGTTTCCCACAACATTCTCCTCAAGAAACTGGCTGCTCGGGGCTTGGACTGGCGTACGCTTTTTTGGGTTAAAAACTGGATGGATGGCCGGGCCCAGAGAGTTGTGGTGAATGGAGCCAAATCCAGTTGGAGGCCAGTTACTAGTGGAGTCCCCCAGGGCTCAGTGCTGGGGCCGGTCCTCTTTAATATCTTTATCGATGACCTGGATGAGGGGATCGAGTGCACCCTCAGTAAGTTTGCAGATGACACCAAGTTAGGTGCGTGTGTCGATCTGCTCGAGGGAAGGAAGGCTCTGCAGGAGGATCTGGATAGGCTGGACCGATGGGCTGAGGTCAACTGCATGAAGTTCAACAAGGCCAAGTGCCGGGTCCTGCACATGGGGCAGAACAACCCCAAGCAGCGCTCCAGGCTGGGAGATGAGTGGTTGGAAAGCTGCCTGGCAGAGAAGGACCTGGGAGAAGGACCTGAGAGAAGGACCTGGTTGATAGGCAGCTGAATATGAGCCAGCAGTGTGCTCAGGTGGCCAAGAAGGCCAACAGCATCCTGGCTTGCATAAGAAGCAGCGTGGCCAGCAGGTCTAGGGAGGTGATTGTCCCCCTGTACTCGGCTCTGGTGAGGCCGCACCTCGAGTACTGTGTTCAGTTTTGGGCCCCTCGCTACAAGAAGGACAGCGAGGTGCTCGATAGAGTCCAGAGAAGGGCAACGAAGCTGGTGAGGGATCTGGAGAACAAGTCTTATGAGGAGCGGCTGAGGGAGCTGGGGTTGTTTAGCCTGGAGAAGAGGAGGCCCAGGGGAGACCTCATCGCTCTCTATAGGTACCTTAAAGGAGGCTGTAGAGAGGTGGGGGTTGGTCTATTCTCCCACGTGCCTGGTGACAGGACGAGGGGGAATGGGCTAAAGTTGCGCCAGGGGAGGTTTAGGTTGGATGTTAGGAAGAACTTCTTTACTGAAAGGGTTGTTAGGCATTGGAATGGACTGCCCAGGGAGGTGGTTGAGTCGCCATCCCTGGAGGTCTTTAAAAGACGTTTAGATGTAGCCCTTAGAGATATGGTTTAGTGTAGGACTTGTTAGTGTTAGGGCAGAGGTTGGACTAGATGATCTTAGAGGTCTCTTCCAACCTAGATGATTCAGTGATTCTGTGATTCAGTTCTTTCAGGGGTGCCATCTTGCCAAAACAATTGTTTTTCAAGGGCCAGGATAGTGTTCCAGTGACATGGAGCATGGGATACGTTTCAAACCATTTGGTGGTTGCTTCCACCATCGTAAGCACATGGCTCTTGCCTTGCAGGGTTAGTGGTAGTGTGATATAATAAATACGCTAGACCTTCCCATACTGATATTTCAGCCCTTGTCGTTCATATCAGAGAGTCTTTAACCACTTTGCTTGATTGGTTGCTGTACATTTTTTACATTCATGGATAATCTGTATAAAGGTGTCCGTGGTCAAATCCACCCATTGATCATGAGCCCATCTATATGTTCCATCTCTTTCTTGGTGGCCTGAGGTGTCATGGGCCCACAGAACTATAAATAGTTCACACTTATATTGCCAGTCCAAATCCATCTGATCCAATTCAGTTCTAGCAGCCTGATCCACCTGCTGGTTATTTTGGTATTATCCAGTGGCCTGACTCTTGGGTATGTGAGCTTCTAAGTGAAATACTTTTACAATTAGATTCTCTACCCACGGAGCAATATATTGCCAAATTGCAGCAGCGTAGATGGCTTTGTCTGTGCGCTGCCAGTTGCTCTGCTTCCATTGCTGCAACCACCTCCATAGGCCATTTGCCACCATCTGTGAGTTGGTGTAGAGATAGAACACTGGTCACTTTTCTCATTCAGCAATATCTAAAGACAGATGGATAGCCTTCAGTTCTGTAAATTGTCTCGATTCACCTTCTCCTTCACCAGTTTCTGCAGCTTGTTGTGTAGGACTCCATACAGCAGCCTTCCACTTCTGATGCTTCCACAGTATGACAGGACCCATCAGTAAACAAAACATATTGTGTCTCATTTTCTGGTAGTTTATTATACAGTGGGGCCTGTTTGGCATGTGTCACCTCCTTCTCTGGTTGTATTCCCAAATCTCTGTCTTCTGGCCAGTCCATGATCACTTCAAAGATTCCTGAGAGGCTGGTGTCTCCTATTTGAGCCCATTGTGTAGTCAGTGTGACCTACTAACTCCACGTAGCTTCAGTTGCATGATGTGTAAAGGAGACCCTCCCTTTGAACATCCAGCCCAGCACCATCAGTCGGGGTGCAAAGAGGAGATGTGCTTCAGTACCAACCACTTCTGAAGATATGTTGCCTTTTTTTTTTTTTTTTTTTTTTTTTTTTGATTGGAGTATACCAGGCCACAGATCCTCTGTATCCCTGACTCAAAAACATGAGGGGTACATCTTGAGCCTCCCCTTGTGCTTTCTGCCTGAGGCTGCCATTCTTCCTGGCTGCAGTGTAGAACAGATTTTTTTACATTTTTCTTGCCCAGACTGGCCCAAGAGCTACTGCGTGAACTATCTCCTGTGTAATTTGTACAAGATCTTGTTAAGGGCACAATTTGAAATCATTCTTCTTCCAGGTCACTTGATAGAGAGGGCTTACAATCAGACTGTAACTTGAAATATACATTCTCCCAAACCCCACAACGCCTAGGAAAGCTTGTATTTCCTTATTGCTAGTTGGTGGAGTCATATCTGCTATTTTGTTGATCACATCTATTGGGATATGATAATGTCCATCTTGCCATTTTATTCCTAAAAACTGTCCTGTGCAGGTCCCTTGACCTTATATTGTTTTATAGCAAAACCAGTTTTCAGAAGGATTTGGATTATTTTCTTCCTTTTCTCAAATACTTCTTCTGATGTGTCTGTACATGTTGGGGAGAAGATATTCAATCCCTCTTCAAGCCACAGAACCAGTTTCTCCACATCTGAGACAAGGAACTACAGGGAGGAAGAGACATTTTGTTTGTATTGACAGGATTGGACTGCCAATTCATCTACTGTTTGATCCTCTCCTTCTTTCCGGGTCATTATTGCCAGCAAATTGACATACAATGATGGAGCACTCCATACAAACTTCCCCCACAGTGGCTGTGTGCACCTGACTTCTTCTGGGTCTTTAGATAACTGGTCATTGCCCAGGTCACCATAAATCACCTCCAGCACAGCTAATTCCCTCAGGTACTGGATACCTCTCTCCTTATGTCATTTTTCTGGGTGACATATAACATCTTCCTTGAATGGATACCTTTCCTCCATGCCTGATAGGTGTTGCCTCCAGAGGTTTAGTGCTTTTGCCCCTTTTCCAATCACTTTGTCAATGCCCCCTTCCTTAGAGAGGGATCCCAGCTGCTTGAGTTCCTTGCCCTCTAATTCCTGGCTACTGATCCCAGTATCCTAGCAGCAAAGCAGCCAGGTGGCAATGTGCATGCCTGGACAATGGATGAAATCTTTCTGCATACCTTGCAGCTCATATAGGAATAGGGATCAAGTGGTTATTGCCTTATGAGTTCAGTGTCTTCCTCCTCTTATTCTCATGATGACCCTTATTTGGTGTTGCCTGCTTCATCCACTTCTTGCTTCTTTCCCCTCCTTGTGTAAGTTCCTTCTCTTCCTAACCAAATTGGCTTCCACGTCCATTTTTCCTCTTGAATATAGGGGTGACTGATACCAGCACAGGTTGGTTCTCTGGTTCAGCTACAGTTGTTGTCATTGGAACTGGATTAGATGCAGTGTCTGTCACGGGATTTGCATTATCCACAGTGCCTGTCATGGGAGTTGGATTGGATCCAGAGGGATTCTCTTCCACTTGAGGGTGCTGAATAGTGTTGATTATTGTTTGATAGGCAGAGACCAGACCCCAGCACTGTGTTACGTTGTAACTCTCTGGCATTGCCAGGGTCAGGCCAAACCTTTTTAAATCATTCTGTCAGTTTTTAGGATTTCACTTTAATTTGGACTTGAAGTCCAAAACCAATGGAAGTGACAACCATGATAAATACCTGCTCATATCCTCCCCTACACCTAGCCACCCATAACCATTTCACCTCAGCGTGTATCTCTGGATGGTATTCTTAAATATTTATTTAACCTTTAGACAAAACTAGAAATACATGCAGGACACAGAGCAATAAGTTCATGATGGTTTCAACATACCAAGAATATTAAAAGTTTTCAAGAGCTATTTAAACTAGCCTGAAGGAGAAAAGGTAAAGAGTGTGCTTGCCAATAGTTACCATGAGAATGTTCTTGAAGTGCAAGAATGACAGCAGTACTGAGTACAAACACCAGATTAAGTTCACGGTTGGTGTAATATGAGTGCTTGCTATATACAAACTGACAAAGCCATAAACAAAACTTAGGCCAACCCTCAGAGTTGAAAAACAAGAAAAGTTGTTAAGAAAAACAACATTGGGAGCAAATAAATCAATATTGTGAAAAAATAAATCAACATTGTGACCAACAACTATTAACCAAATGTAATGTTTATAACCAATTATAAGCAAAATACATAAAATATAACTCGCTATGGTATACAATAATGGTACTCTCTGTATAAACTTCTGCCACGTGGACTACTTGCACTAGATTTCATCTGGATCTTTGGGTGCCTGGTCATTGTACAGATCACTATAAACCATTTCCCTAGATGCTCATCTTCCCTAGAGAATGATCCCAGCTGCTTGGCTTCCTTGCCTTCTCATTCCTGGCTACTGGCCCTCATATTCCGACATCAGACCATCCAGGTGGCAATGTGCTCACCTGGGTGATAGCTGAAATCCTTTTGTATATCTCACAGTTCACTCAGGGATAGGGGGTTGGATGGTTTCTGACCTGTTTATGATTTCTGGCTCTTCTTCCTCCTGTTCTTGTGATGGTCCTGCTCTAGAATAGCCTGCCCTTTCCACTTCTCCTTCCCAGAATTTCTTAGCAGGAGTTTCTTCCCTTACTAAACAAGCTGACTTCCACTTATATGGTTTCATCTTGACTACAGGGGCAACTGATGCCATTGACAGTTGACCCTCTGGTTTAGATACTGGGTCTGTTATCTGGTCATCAGATTCAGAGGCCTTCTCTTCCCCTTGAGTTTTAACTATTGTTTGATAGGTGCAGGCCACGCCCCTGCACAGTACAGCAAGATGTAACTCTGACATTGCTGGGGTCAGGGCATATTTATTTGAAATATTCTATTTATTGGTTTTTTTAGGATTCCACACTTGTTCAAGAGTCAAGTTCAAAACTATTGTAGGAAACATCTGCCACAGGTACCTGCCCATATCCTCCCACACCCCTTGCCACCACCTGCACACTGTATTGGGGCAGATTCCTGGGTGGTATTCTTAACTAATTATTTAACCTTAGGAAAAAACAGAAACATGTTCTGGATACCTAGCAATAGGAGTATGTTGGTTACCCACAGCCATTCAAAATACTCAAAAGCAATTGTAATTAACCCATACAGAAAGAAGGAGAAGGTACCATTCCTGATATCCTCTACCAACTGACTTCCAGAGGAGAAAAAAGAGAGACTGTAGTTGTTAATATTCGCCAAGAGATGACTCCTGAAATACAGAGATGATAGCAATGCAGGGCCTGAATACCAGATTAGGTGTAAAACCAGTGCTTTGCAGCATAGTGAACTGAAAATAAATAAATAAAAATTAAACAAAACAAACAAACCAAAACAAAAGAACAACAGCCTTTAACAAGCTCTCAGATCTGATATATAGCAAAAAACAGAACAAGGCACAGATCACACAAAGCAAGATCCCACAGAACAATATTAAGAGCAAGCCAGTCGATGATCAGCATGATCAGCAACTCTTAAACAAATTGTAAGTGCTCTGGTGAAATCTATTGTTATCTCGACCTTTTGAGTCCCACACTGGGTACCATAAAGTACTGTGGTGCTTTTCACACTGATGGTGAACTAAACTCCCCCACATTGCTCTCTCACTCCACCTCCTCAAAGAAAGAGGGGGGAGAAAATATGATGGGGGGGGGAGAGGGGGTGGCGGAAAGGCTCATAGGTTGAAATAAAGGAAAAAATAATAAAAAAAAAAAATCAAAGGCCATATGGAAGCAAAGAAAGAGAAAACAATTATTCTTTACTTCCTGTCATCAAGTGATCTTCAGCCATGTCTTGGGACCATGGCCTAAATACCCTTAGCATTTGTTCAGGAGAACAGATATTTTTGTAATGAAATCTTCCACTTCTTCAACTTTTCCATCTTTTATCGTTACATGTGACATCGTATGGTATGGAGTATCCCTTTGGTGGGTTTAGGTCAGCTGCCCTAGCAATGTGCCCTCCCAACCTCTTACCCACCTCCAGTTTGCTGGCTTTGGGAGAGTTTGGAGAGAGTCTTGATGTTGCACCAGCACTGCTCAGCAATAGACAAAACATTGGTGTGATAGCAATAGTGTTCTAGATACAAGTGCAGAGCACAACACTACATGGTCTGCCATGGGGAAAGTTAACCCCATCCTTGTCAGACCCAGTACATAATTACAAGATTGTGATATTTCAGCTAGTTTCAGCTAGCTTCAAAGTACAAATCCTATGTTGAATTTTATTGATGTTGGGTACAAATCTAGCATATTTTCAAACATTCTCCATTAGAAAAGACAATGTGAATTTCTTCAGTTAAATTTGAGATGGGATTAGCTCTCTGAATTATCTGAAATTTGGGGTGGGGGAAGGGGAGGAGGACAGAATAGAGGTAAACAGGAAAGTAAATAATATAATTTGCCATTGAACTGTTATCCATAATCATCTGGGTTAAAGTGTCAACAATTCTAAAACCTCTACTTCCACTTGCATACAAATGGTCTTATCCATTCCTGTAATCTTATTCTCCTGTTTAACAACCAAGCTGAAAACATTTATTTACTACACTCCCTTGTTTTTTTTCTCCAGATTTCTTATCAATATGCATCTTTAAATAAAATTACCTTCAAAATAGTACTCTTTTCTTTTTCTTTCTTTCTTTCTTTCTTTCTTTCTTTCTTTTCTTTCTTTCTTTCTTTCTTTCTTTCTTTCTTTCTTTCTTTCTTTCTTTCTTTCTTTCTTTCTCTTTGTTTCTTTCTTTCTTTCTTTCTTTCTTTCTTTCTTTCTTTCTTTCTTTCTTTCTTTCTTTCTTTCTTTCTTTCTTTCTTTCTTTCTTTCTTTCTTTCTTTCTTTCTTTCTTTCTTTCTTTCTTTCTTTCTTTCTTTCTTTCTTTCTTTCTTTCTTTCTTTCTTTCTTTCTTTCTTTCTTTCTTCCTTCCTTCCTTCCTTCCTTCCTTCCTTCCTTCCTTCCTTCCTTCCTTCCTTCCTTCCTTCCTTCCTTTCTTCCTTTCTTCCTTTCTTCCTTTTTCCTTTTTCCTTTTTCCTTTTTTTTCTCATATGAAGGAAATACCATGTATGATGGCATCAATCTTTTATCTGATTGTATTAAATTATAATCCATTAAAGGCATGTAGTAAGGATGCAGAAAAGGCTCATTACTTTTCATATTTCCCCTTTTTTGTGTTTCTTAAAGCAGAATGTCAGAAAGTGGGCATAAATTAAAAAACAAACAAAAAAAAACATTCTTTCACTTTTTTGAAATGATTTGTGATTGGAAATTCTTTTTTTTAATAGTGCCAGTTCTAGTTCATTTATATATATATTCTCATATTCTATATCATATTATGTATGTCATATTCTTTTTAATATTTTGCTGTAGGAATAGAACTGTATATACTGGTGACCAAAGGTTTTCATGATATTCAAGGTTTACAAGCTCTGTCAGTGACTTGTTACATTTGTTTTGCATAAAGAAAGATAGACATATTATGTCCTTCTGATAAATAATTCTGAAAAGTCTACTTGGCATAAATTTGGTGTAGTTCCATCAGTTTCTTGGGTAGATGACAATTTTCTGCTTTTAAATCATATATAGCACGTGATGGTAGTGCAGTTATATGCTGTGTGGCTAAGATCATAATTTGGTTCATTGATTCAATCATATTGTTTATGTGCTAGGCTCTGTAAAAGCCTGCAAATCTAAGCTATAAGCAGATTTTCAAATATATCATTTTGTAAAGGTGTTGATCACCCATCTGTTTTTTTAATTATTATTAAAATTATGTATTTCACAAGTTGATCAACTTTGACAAGTTAATGTCTCATTCTGATCAAAAATATACACGTTTCTGATCCTTTATATTGTACTAAAGTAAGAAGAACTGAGTAATCTCTGTACAGAGAGAAAAGTACAAACTGGAGTTTTTGCGGAGTCTTCTTTTCTTCCCTCAAGTTCAGTTCAGTATGTTATTCTTATAATTGAGTTCTTATTATCTCTCATTAAGTCTAGCATCCTTCATTCTGGGAACTGTACAAGCACATACAGATAAAAGATAAGCTGTTGCTCAAAGACCTTTTCCTATAAATGTAACATACTGGCAATAATCTATGGTGCACTGTCCAGACAGCTGCACTTGGTTCGTTTTGGTCTTTGTCTTTTTATTATTATTATTATTGTTATTTTTGTCTAATATGCTTCTTGTTTGTTTTGTTTTGTTTTGTTTTGTTTTCCCCCTTGGTGTGTTATTTTTTTTATTTATTTATCATATATTTATTTATATATTTATTGTTGTTGTTCTATCTTCCATTTTATGTTTTGTTTTTAAAATAGTTGTTACTTCTCTCTTTGGTTAAAGCAATTTTTTTTTCTTTACAAAAAAAAAAAAACTTTGCAGAAGAATTGAAAAATAGCACAGTTTGTATTTATGAATAGAAAGTGTAATCAAAATTCATTGTTAGCATCTTTCTTGCTATAAAAGCTGGCTAAAAAGCTAAAAATATCGAGTCACTGAACCATAAAAAGTCTGATTTACAGAATACAGGAGAGACAATAGTTAACCTTTCATCTGCAGTATGACTGTGTCGACTGGAATTTACATTATGCTCTGATATGAGGTTAAACCCACAAAACCATTTACTCTCAACCTGAAGTCTGTGTTATCAAGTTAAGGACCTAAGTATACTACACTATAGTAAAACAGAGAGTTTGTGGGGAAAAAAAAAAAAAAAAAAGAAAAAAAAAAGGATTTGCTCTAGTCTGCTAATCAGCCAATATAAGCAAAAATGTAAATATAAATATAATTGCAAATACAGGTAAATCGGCTGTCCTAGTTAGATTCCATGGGCTGAAGCTGACTGGTTCAGCTTAGCAAGGAACAGACAAGAGGCATACATATATATAAAAAGTAAGCAAGATTTATTATGAGCTATTTACATATGTATTGACCCCAGGGCGATGACAAAGGTACTGATGAGAATGATGCTTTTCCCTATCATTGGTTTCCTGGAGGAAGGAGTCGGCAGGCACACTGCTTGAATGGGTGTCCCTGTCGAGGCAACGTTGTCCTTGGTAGTGCATCTGTCTCTCCTCTGGGGGGGGTCCCAATTTTATCCCTTCCTACCTGGTAGCTGTTCTGACATGTGGGGCCAACACGTGTCTCAAGGGCCACCAAGCTCCTCCTTGGTGTTGTATAAGCATGTCTACTATTGTGTATGTGCACCATTTGAGTTGGGGGCTGCACCAGCTCAGTGAGGTCATTACTTCATCCTTCATCATCTTCCTCTGCTGCCTTTTGGACAGCTTTTGCAGATGCAAGTGTAATGGGCACAAGCCAAGCTGCAAAGTTTCATCAGCTGTGCTACAGTCCTGCCAGCATTGTCTCAAAGCTTGGATGGTTCCACGTTCTTCTTCCTCTTTTCCCCTGCATACATGCTCAGCAACTTACACCCCCTGTGCCACACGCTTAAAGATGAGTTGTTCCACAATGGACCAAACAACTTAATTACAGTCATAAGACCACTATGCTCTTACATATTGGCCAATATATAAACATTGTCTGTGACAAGTAGTTTTTGAGATGGAGATCACTGGTGTCAGTCTAGGGCTTACACCTGAGACTGGCTCCTTAGGAAAACAACTCCTCCACTTCCTCGGGAAAAATAATAATAATAATTAAAAAAAAAAAGTATGTTATCACTTTTTAAAAATATATATTTATATTCTCATGTTCTATATTATATTACAAATACAACATTTTTAGAACATTCCCTATAGGTAACCTTGGTTCTTATTTGAAGTGTTTCTATCTTATGTGGAAATCGCATAATGAACACACTGTAGGTTGGATTGGAGCAGGTGGACAAAGAGAAGGATGGAGGAAAAGATTTAAATATGAGTGGGATACTGAGAGGACTCCAAGAACAAAAATATCTTTAAAAGCCATGAGGCTTTGTAAAAATATGATTCTCCCTGACAAAAGCAGCTTGAAATGTGAAATACTGAGCAGACAAACAGATCCCTTATACTTCATCTTAGTGTAAATTAAGAATTGATTTCCCTTCACTTGTCTTTTGTAAGCATCTGTAACTATGCTGTCTTTATCAGATGCTGTAAATAAACATTTTATTTGCATTCTACTATAACCTTGTAAGTTATGGTAGCTTCAAAAGAACGAAGGTATGTCTTACCAAAGTTGTGCTGATCCACATAACTAGGTCACTGCTCACACAGAGCCCAGCACTCCTACCAATTTCCACAAGGAGGCCAAAGGGTAACAAGTTATACATCCACTAAAGCTTCATAAATCAATTTGAGAGCTAGTGTTATTGAGGTCAGGAGAGAAAGTGTCTTCAGTGATCAGTGATAAAACCAGAAAAAATCACTCACAATGCTGTAAGTTAGTGGAGAATATTACCAAGGATCCCAAAGGAGAATATAAAAATAAAAAATAATAAAAATAAAAATAGAACACCTTATTTTGATAATGCTGCAAAACTTTAAACGGTTTCTGTTTCAAGGTCACAAAACAAAACTCTTCTTATAATTGTCAATACTATTGAAGCTGATCGAAAATATGGTTGATAAACAAGGACGAGAAAATGAATAGATGTATCAAAATACAAAAATACTAATCTATGGTAAATAATAAAAGTGTGCAGTCTGTTCACAGGTGTTGTATAGATCATGCATGTGGTTTTCAGACTGTGACTGAGCAACAAAGAGGAGGACTGGTTTTTTGTGCCATCTTTGCTATAGCACATTTTATCAGGTTAAATACTCAGGAAAATAGGAAAGACAAGGAGACTTCTGTTTCAATAGAAACAACTGAGCATGATTTGATGAGGCCTTTTTTTACTAGAGGGTAGGGACAGATGGGGAAGAAAGACAGTAATCAAGGAATCTCCTGCAGAAGAGACCCCAAGAGAAAGAGGTAAAATATATGCAAGGGAGTGAAAGCAACATTTTCAAACTATAGAAATACAGTGGGAAGTGAATAGATTTATTTTTTTTTTTTATTTTTTGAGGAAACCATTATCTCACTGCTTTGACTCTTCTTTTATTTGCATGTTCAGCTTTTTTATTATTATTATTATTTTTTATCTGTTTACTTGCTTTGATTTTGTAGTTTTTTTAAATATATTTAATCTTTAAATCAAATGATTCAACTTACAATATTTTCGGTGATAATTAATGGGATCATATCTCTTACTTTTGAATTCCCAGAAACAGTGGACCACCAGAAGGCAGTTATAAATGATTTACTCAGGGCAGAGTTTCATTGTGAAATAATATATGTTTCTGGCATTATCCTGTAATCCTTAATAGCTGGGTAACATAGAATATTTTGGAGTTCATTTTGTATATATTGCTATCAGCTGGATGAGAAACATTTTAATTAATTTCTTCTCTAGAGTTGAGCCAAACTGAATAGTTCATTGGATCTGAAACTGAATATTTATCTTCCTGTGATCCACAAGAGAATTTGAAAAAGAGGAAAAAATTACAGCAAATTATTTTGGTACTACCATTTTTCCCTCAAATATAGCTGTCTTTCCTGAAGATTGGCCTTGAAAACCAAATATCATCCAAGTCAACCAAGTATGTCATCAAAAGTAGAATGTGTCAGAAACAATATGTGAATTGATATTCTTACTGTCTATGGTTATCAATATTTCTTTTTGTTTTTCCTGGAGAAAATAAACCCATTACAATATTTCTTTCATGATACTCCTTGCAGAAAAGTTATTTGTTACATTTATGAAACAATGCTGACATGTCATGCAAGTGTTGAAAAGAACAAGTCACTGTGCTTGAGAGATACACACACACACACAAAAAAAAAGTCATTTGATAGTTGATCATACCTCTATGAAAATGAACCAGATACTTTTACAGTGCAGTGTCTCTAGTCTAAGCAGCAATATCTGAAGGCGTTAGATATTACACAAGAATACCAATTTTAACGTATAAGCATTTAGAATCACATCTATTTTCAATACAGTTAAAATGCTATCATTCCACTTCCCAAAATGGTTTCAATAATTTTCCCACTTGCTGAAAAATACATTTTTTCCTTCTGAAAAGGATATTATCAACACAGTATGGTTTTAAATTCATACTGATCTTCATAAGAAAAGCTTTAGCTTCTGTATGTTTATTCCATTTAATCAATTTTTCAGTGCTATGAAACTTGAAATTATATGCCTTTAACAAAAATTTGATAAGTTAAGAGGGGTCAAGGTAAGCTTTTCTTCAGAACTCCATGCATCAGTGTTCAAGCTGTGTTATCTATTGACATATATGAATATGGATTTAGCTCAGATTCCACTTTCATATCTCTACTGTACCCTCTAATATTATTTAGTATTAGAAATGATAATAAAATTCACTTTTCATTGTTGTTCTTTTGTTTTGTTTTGTTTTTTAATAGTTGCCCATTCATTATTTAACTACTTTGATTTAACATGCCAACTGCTGAATAACAGGACATATAACCGGAGGGCTGGGAGAAAGAGGAAAGATATCAGGTCCCTTTAAAAAATATCCTAAAGCAGAAAAGCTGCAGTGGCCTTTCAAATGTTGCCCCTCTCTTCCTAAACTGAGATGTGGAAGGGCATACACACAGAAGAAATACTAGAAGAACTACAGTTGGTTGGCTTTTAGTATAGGATTACTCTAATACTGCAACTCCTTAGAATGCTACTTAACAGCCCCCGAAAGGTGTAAGTAATTTTCAAGTAAATTTTTATTTATTTATTTATTTAAATTTTTATATTTTTATATTGTTATTTCAGACATTATTTTTTTTAAGGGCATAGACTATTCATTAGTATCTATGGGCTAATACAAATAAAAAATAAATAAATTATTTTTTCTGAGTATATTGAGATTTGTTTTCACTACTTACTGGGAGAAAAAAAAAAGATTAAAAAAAGGAAAAAAAAAATGAAAAAAAACATTTCAGAGTTCTGAAACACAGAGTATAACAGATAAGATGCCTCGAACAGTAAGCATCACTGACCCTGACTTTTCTGAAAGGTTCATGTTTCTTCTCTGAAACAGGTAGGTCAATAACTTTGCAGAGTTTTGATGATCTTTTTCTTTCATCAAAATTCCTCTCCAAACCTGAGAGACAGTTTTTGAAACCTATGACGTTTTCCTGAAAAGAAAAATTGCCAGTTGTCACCCATCTCTGCACCATCATTTCTCCAAGATCAGTTCATAGCTCCCCAGTGAACCGAGAAAGATATGTTGCAAGCACTATCATACAATGAACCTTACAAGACTTTTGCATTACATTAGTACTGAGAGAGCTGTTATTGATTGTGGTCATTCTACTGCATGTATCTGAAAAAGTGTATCTGAGACAGAGCACCAAAGAATCATTGTTACCAGAGTTAGGCAACCGTGCATCAAAACAAGGCAATGACAATTATGTTATGAAATAGAATCAGCATATATAGTCATGGATCTTAGAGTTTCTACAGGATTTTAATTTACTTAGAAAAGCTTCCACAACTCCATTTCATCTCTTCTTTGTAAATGATAGTTCCAAGGGTAGATACATTAAGGAATGTGGTATTTCTTTTTGAACTATAGAGTGAAGTTCCCTCTTTAATACAGACTTGAAAAGATGAGTGTGAAAGATACACAGGAACAAAGCAATTACGTTATTTTTGCCTTAGTCAGGTATTTATATTTAAAGCTTAAAAGAATGAAGAAAATGATCTTAAAAGAAAAGTTCAGGTTGAGAAAAGAGTTGCTCTAAAGACTACTCATTGTGGTACCATGTGTCTACTGATTGTGGTGAGGGGAAGGGGACATGATGACAGTATTTTAATTTAACGAGTAAATGGGTTTGATCTACATGGTATAAAATGCATAAATGCAGTTTTAACGATTTTTTACTCTAAAACATGAGAATCATATCAATAATTTTAGAGTACCTACAAATGTGAAAATCTTTAGAGTTTTTGATCAGTTATTATTATAACAGAAATTAATGAACCCTGTAAGGTGATGCTGTGCTCTGCACACATATGAGACATAATGCTTATGAATAATTAGTAAGTTAATTTTGCAAGAAAATGAATATTCAAATAAAAACAATAATTATTTGCTTTTCAGAATTGTGAATTATTAACCTAAATAAAACATTCAGACATTGAGCAATGAACGGATTTTACAAATCTGTACTATAGACTTTGTGTAGGAGCAAAATACTGACTTCTGTTATATGTACTTAAAGGTCATAATACCTACTGTCTGTTAGTGCCACAGTTAGTAGTTCAGAAAGAAGTTGTGGATTCCACATTCCTGGAAATGTTCAAGGCCAGGCTGGATGGGACTTTGATCAACCTGATCTAGTTGCTGGTGTCGCTGACAGTGGCAGGGGGGCTTGAATTAGACGATCTTTACTGCCCCTTCCAACAAAAAACAATCTATGATTCAATGATTCTATGATTGTCACCTCCTTCTCTTCTCATTGTTGTTTTTTGTTTGTTTATTTGTTTTGTTTTGTTTTGTCTGTGTATTTCTTGTCTACCAAAAATAAGTAAAAAAACTGTTTACAAATTTATATTCATCCTGAATAGTAACTTCCTGGCAAAATCATTCCAAGGATGGCAGAGGTAACATTTAAATTCCTTTCATCTGGAAAGGGCATTGAACCTAGGAATCTGACAAAGGAAGAGACTCAATCACAGAGGTGTTATTAGAGCATAACTAACACACACTGACAGGACCTGACTCTTTACAAACTATCACTTACTTTTAAGTGCCATAACTATCAGGCTATAAGTTATTCATGCGCTTTGGAGTACTCTTCAATGCTCTTATTGAAGCTATGTCACTATGCAGGAAAGAATTCAAGATTTATGAAGCTGGAAAGAATGCTAAGGAGTGAGTTTAGCTAAACATCTTTACAGATGGAACATCTACTTCAAAGACAGGAACTTTTTTTTTTTTAATTATTATTCTTGTTCAGCCTATTTTGACACACCAATGTGTTTGTTTGTTTGTTTTTATATAATAAACATTTATTTTTCTTGAAACTACTACCATTTCAACCACTTTTGACAGAGATCTGAGGCCTCTAAGTTTATTTGCTCTTTCAGGCTCTGAAAATATGAGATTGAAAAATGGAGGCCCTTACAACCGGGAAAAACAACCCTGAAAGTTAAGTTTACTAAATGTTAGGGAGTGAATTTAGGAGCCAGAACTTTTAAACCAAACTAGGTTTAACTTTCGGGGAGCCACTTTCCTTTGTATTCATATGTTCTGACTTAAACCTTCCTACCTTCAGGTATTATGCTTTCTACCTCGATTCCCCAAACAAAACCTCAGTTCCCTGTCTCATATTTCTTGCAAGCTTTTCCTTTTGTATCTCCATACCTTATACTTTTCAAGTATCAGTAACATGGGGATAAATCTTTCCCAGAATCTACACTGGCATCCTTGTAGCTTTGGTGAATCTTCACTGACTTCAACATCTTACACATGTTCTTAGACAGGTGACACCTTGCACTCCCAGCCCTAGGAATCTTAACTCATTTACTTCTGCCAATATTTAAGCCCCCAGATTTAAATAGATCAGCTCTCAGTTTTAGGCCACTGACAAAACCTGAACATCTACTATTCATGGAAATAGAAATGAAAACGAGATAGGACATATACCAGTTGCCAAGAGATTCTTTTATTCTTCATGATTCGAGACTACTTCACACAGAGAAGTGTCACTAGCCCATTGGTGATATAATTTGCCCACTGTGGAAAAGCTTCATTTGAACATTGTAACTATGTTATGTGGGAGACAAAATATGGTAGTAGCTTAAATGCTTATGTATCACTTAATTTTTGTCAAATAATGTCAAATTTGGTCTGCATTTCTTTCTGTGAGTTCCTTTCTAAGATTTTTTTTTTTTCTCTGAGTGTTTCAAAGCACATTTAACAGAATGGTAGAAATATCAAAGGTCCCAGAAGTTTCACAGTTGCAAGTAGGTGTCTAGGTCTAGGAATGAAGTCTAATCAGTTTTATGCTGTCAAACAAACAAAAACTAACAACAACAACAACAAAAAGTCTTATTTCTTGTTGAAAAAGTCATGATAAAATGCTGTAATTTATTGTACTGAATCCAAATCACTGGAGGAAAAAAAAATTACTAAAATTAAATTAATTTATCAACGTAAAGACAGAAAACTGTAGGAATACTGTTTTTGAGATAGGTCCATTTTGTCCAGACTGGTCATGATATTTTTCAGGTGTTTGGTTCAGAAAATACTGTCACTACTTTGAGACGATAAGAGTTTATTTAGATGTCTTAAGAACCTTTTTCTGAAGTTGCATATTTTGGATTTCCCCTCATCATGAGATATGAGTTATATCAGCTGTATGAATAACCAGGGTAATTACATGGTTGACAGGCTTGATAGAGTATACAGCAAGAATTGCACATTTGTACTTTTGGCTAAAAATGACTTTTTGCATTTATTCCAAAGGAAACAAACAGTACTCTTTTATTAACTTGTAACTAAATGACTGTCATTAGTTCTCTGTTAACAATATTTTCCAGAGCAAATCAATATTTCTTGTAAGATTTTTACTAATGTTATTTCCAGTTAATTCTAATAAGATTTAAACTTTGTACAAGCAAACAGAATGGGAAAAATGTATTCGTGGATTTAAAAGTAGTGGCAATGAAAAATTGCTTCCTTTTTTCTTGTTTAATCTACAGCTTTGAATAAGTTATTTTCTTATTAATAGTAGAATGCTGTTGAAAACATTAACATAAGACGGTAGAAACAATAATAACAAAAAAGATCTGCTCTTGCCTAAAAGTTCTTTTAGTCTCTTAATGACTTTTGATAGGATTTTCTAGCTGTTTTACAGTCTGCACTCTACCTCTAAGCAACTAATTTGCAAAACCATTTTGGGATGGCTTTCTCTAATTCTCAGGTGGTACACCATAGGGCCAGTCTTGAGCCTTATGAAATTATCTGCACATTCCTAGTAAACTTTATAGGAAAAGATTGCTCCAGTAGTAGCTGCTATTTGAAGTCCAAAAATATGTGAAAGAGAAATGATGTCCAAAGGCAGAAGGTGATGTTGAGGTAAGTAGCAGCATATTGGAGCCGTAAGGGAAACTTAAGAGGATTAACGTAAATAGCATGTGAGTGCCTGAAGGCAGAAGATACTTTTTAAAGGTCATCCACAAATAAACATTGCCAGAGGACTTGGAATAAAAAAAAAGAAATATATTGAAAATGTCATAGGAACAGCTTAATACTTTCAACATTTATTTTATTGAGACATTTAACAGAATCAAGATAAATATCAGTATTATACAACAGATTAATATAATAGTATAAATGAAGCTGATATCTGATTTTCTACATACCTAAACTACATAGCTGCCCCATACTGTTCTGCATTTTACAGTATCATTTGTCACATCTAATTCTTTAGATGTTCTTTTTAAAATAAATAAAATAAATAAAAGTGTAGCAACCTTGAGATTCCTATGGTTGGTTCCACCAAACAGAGCTCACAATAACACATGACCAATTCATTACTGTCTATGATTTCACTAGTATTAGCTTTAGGTGCTGAGTATGTAGTTCATAAATTACTTCTACCTAAATATCATAGTTAACTCACCTCACAAGACTGAACTGGAAATCTGAAAGAAGTCTGAATTGTGTTACTGATTATAAATGCGATACAATAACATTTCCATTAAAATTTACCAGTTTGCTTTCTTTGTGATCTACCTGTGATTCTGTGAAGGTCTGCAGTCATGTGTCATGGGCTGAAATGCTTCAGTTTAAGGGATTAATTTTTCTCACTAGTGTTTTAGCATTCATGCCATAGAATTAATGAAGCTCATGCAGGAACATTTTTGACTTAAAGTATCTTGCACCATGTTGATAAGTTTAATGGATAGCCCTGACCTTTAAATTATAACACACATTCAATGAATCAGCAGAATAATAGGTCATCTAGCAAACATGAGTTCTACCTCCAATATACAAAGAACAAACATCTAACAAACTCACATCTGATCATTGGTAAAATACTCCACACTATACAAATAAAACATTTGTTTATCCTATTAAAATGTCAAGCTTTATTAACTTGAAGAGGTCAACAGCTAGAGCTCCACATATACACGTTAATTTATTGTGGTATAAAAGTAAACAAGAGAATGTAACCAATATATTTTGACATAAGTTTATACAGTCTCAAGTATTATTATTTTGAGAGGTATTAATAACTGAATGCATTTAACCATTTAGTTCCCCTAAAAGTCCAATGCCTATACAAACTATGAAGCCTCACACAATGCAGTCTGTATTGTGGGCTCACAGAGGCAATGCTGATCCAAAGGGAAGCTGAATAAATGGTTATATTCAGTGCACATATACAAAGGGATAGAACCAAATTAATATTATTAAAAGCATTTTTTTCCTTTTCCCAAACAATTTCATCACTCATTAACCACTTTGCCCTAGTTTTTACTAATAATTACAATATCGCTTGTAGGAAATCTTCTGTTAAATCAATACACTGCTTTGACATAATAAGCAGTGTGATTATACCAGATAAGGTGATTTTGTACAGAAACTTGTCTGTATGCAATACAAGTGTTCCTCCAAAAATAGCAACAATAAAACAGTTAAAAAAAAATATCACAGAATCACAGAATCACAGAATGTTAGGGATTGGAAGGGACCTTGAAAGATCATCTAGTCCAATCCCCCTGCTGGAGCAGGAGTACCTAGATCAGGTCACACAGGAACATGTCCAGGCAGGTTTTGAAAGTCTCCTGAGAAGGAGACTCCACAACCCCCCTGGGCAGCCAGTTCCAGTGTTCTGTCACCCTTACTGTAAAAAAGTTTTGTCTCATATTTAAGCAGAACCTCCTGTGTTCCAGCCTGCACCCATTGCCCCTCGTCCTATCATTGGATGTCACCAAGAAGAGCCTGGCTTCATCCTCCAATGTAAAAACAACTTTAAAAACTGAATTGTCTCTAGCCGAATTGCACAGACAGCAGGAGAGAAGGAACTTCCAACAAGTGCTCCCTGTTGGAGGAAATTACCATTTACATTTAGACCATAAAATTAAGAGTTTTTAAATGAAAATAATAATAATAATAAAAAAGCTCTGCAACAATACTCCCACCATTGTAAGGACAGTCTCACATGTTATTAGTGCAGAGTCTGTATGTTGGTTGCAGCAGTAATGTTAAAAGATCTAGTATTTAAAATGTGTATTGAGCTATATTACTTGTTCAAACAGTTTTCCCTGGTATATCTCAAAATACAACAGTAGAATTTCTTTTGAAAAGTTAAAGTTTATGAGAAAACATTTAGGGATGTACCCTGTTTTTGTCATCTCTCTGACATACTATATATGACCAGTGTCCAAAAGGTTTTAGCTGCCAAATGTACAATTCTGCAATGACTTATAATCTCTATGAAGAGTATGTATGAAAAGCGAAGGTACCTAAAAGGTGTTGTTTTATCTTCAGAATGTCAGCCCTTTTTTATTTTTACACAGAGGAAATATTATTTGTCCCTAACACTATTGCAGAAGCAGTATACAATACCATAAGAAAAGCATCAATCATTTATCTAGCTTTATACAATGATTGAACAATTGTGACTTTGAAAAATCTTTAAATTAGAGATAGATTCAAACTTCACCTAAAGCTGTCCAGATTTTCAAGCATGCTAAATCCTAGGAGCAATATCCCAAGAATTTGATGATATTCATGCATCCAAAAGAACTGATAAACCTTATGCTACCTGGAGGTTAAGTAAAATGAAACTTATTTGCATCAGGTTAGTTGCTGGTTTTTGGAATTTATGGAAGAGAACCACAACAACAACAACAAATCTTGTGTTTTTGAAGCAGCTATTTTTCAGATTCAAATTGCTAAGATACAGATACTCAGCACTTGATATCATACCGGGACTTCTCTAGTATTTTTCATCTCAGGCACCTATCAAGAAGTAAATATAGAATAAATCTTTTAACCCAGCCAAGTTTGTGCTACATGCAACCTTCAATTTGTATTGATCACAGTAGCCTTCCAATGTGGCAAAGGCATTATACATCATAACTTGCCTCTACTTTAGCTCAGCTGGTATTTTTAGCATGTGCAGAGTAATGCAAGCTTCAAATTTAACCTCAATATCGAACAGATCTCTCACACCATTGTGATGAGAGGCATATAACTGCTGATGAGAAAATTTGTGTTTCATTTGTATTAAGTAAACTCCACAGTATCAGAAGAACATAGTGTAGCTACTGTATCCCTCTTCTACTGACAGGAAAATGGAGTCACAAAGATATTAAATAACTTATCCAAGGTCAAGAGAAACAAGGAGAGGTTTGCTGAAGAAGCAAAATGCATTTTTTTGGCCCCATTGCTAGAACCAGATGGTGATGCATGCTTTCCATTTATATGATAAAGCTGAGGCTATGTGGCAGCACACTTATTTTTCCTGTGCTAGGATAGCCCTATTCCAACTGCAGCTGTGCATACACTGAGTGGTGGAAATAAGATTAGTTAGTAAACATGACAGTAATTGTAGAACTGCCATGTATTCTTAAGGCCCTTCTAGTTGCATTTGGTAAAACCGCTTTTTTTCTTTTCTGTCAATAACCAGAGCCACAAAATCAGAGTATGGGGTCAATTATCCTCTTTAAATAAGAATACTCTTATGCTACTGTGATGTACTGATAGGTTTATTTCTCCATCTCGAATCTGCTGCACAAAAAATTCAAAAAAGCCTATGGCTAACTTTTATTTTAAGGCTGTTTTTGTAGCAGTTGTTTCTTCTTAGATAAGTGATGTGTCATTTGTTAATTTTGTCCTTGAATTGTCTAATGTTAATACATGCTATTTAGTACTACTGGCACAGTGAGTAAGGTTCACTGTTGAAATCCAGTATCTGGAGTCAAGAAGGAGAAGGGCAAAAGCAACTGCTGCAGCAGTAGAGAGAAGTAAATGAAATGACATCTAGACAGACCTACTCTATTATTTATCTCTCTATTTAAAATATATATATTAATGGTGAACAAGGTGCTACCTATAGGGTGTAGGACATTAATTGTAATTTCTCACTATCATAATTTAACTTACAAAGATAGTTATTGTTACACTTTGATTATTTAAAGCCATTTTTCTAACTGTAACGACCTTGGCATTAGAAATAATTTCTAAATGACCTAGAAACAATTTTGAACAATATGGACTTACACTTTTCTGTCAAATTTTGTTAGTTTGTTAGTTTTTGAGTTAACAACTTACATAAGGGGTGCTTTTTAATGTTCTTATTTTATTTAGTGTAATTGATTTCTAAATTATCTTCAACTAAAATATTCAGACTTCTATATTCCTAAATCATCTTATGTATGTGGATAAGTAAAGATAAATGTCTCCCACCCACATGTCAAAAATGCTAGTTATACATTTGACATTCACACATATATTTGTAACTCGAGCGTCTGATTTTGTGAATATATTTAAAAAAAAAATCCTCTTTTCAAGTTCCTGTATTCTTAAGGACTGTCTCTGTGAAATGGAATTCTCCATAGGCATGTCAGAAATTTAATCCTTACTACTAAGTTCTGCAGAGTTATTGGAACCACTGTGTGGAAGTATGTCACTACATATTCACATTTCATGTTGTTCTAGAGTCAAAATTCCTTTCTTCTAGAAAATCATACTTATTTTACCTATATTACCACAAGTGGAGATTTCAAAAAATCACAGTTTTGCAACTATTTTAAGTGCTTTTCATATCCTTGCTTGGTATTTTTTTTTTAACCTCAAAAAATTATGGTTCCTTCACTGAAGAACAGAATGGATCAGGAGTACAACTCTTTTTTTCTCTGTAAAATAAGTTCCTGCACTGATTTTATAGTATATTGCATGTTCTGGAAGTGTGTTTGTTTCAATTTTGAGGAACAGTTGCTTTCCGTACCCTTCTTGTGCTATCAAATAATTCATTATTAATGAATATTCAATTTGTTACTGTATGATCTCTTATTCAAAGACCAAATGATTCTCCCCTTAACGTGTTATCATCTGTAAGTGTTTTCTCCTAAAAAAATAAATAAAATAAATAAAATAAATCTGTCAGTCTTGTTTCTGTTGATATTGCTGAAACTCAGAATCACAACACTCACTAGAATCTCAATGCACACTTTCAAGAAAAAAAATTTGGCACAAAACAAATTTAACACCATTAACACATTTACTTTTCAAAGTATTCAAATCATTGTAGGATTAAATAATAACTTCATCTGAGATAAAATGATTTATTTTAAAATTATGATATATTAAATTATAATTTAAAAATAAATGCTTTTTTTTTCCATGCAAATTCTCTTTTTGTTAAAACAGCAGTTCTGCAGTCACAAAAAGACACAAAAGACATTATGTCTGTATATATATTAATATACATCCATAACTCTTTCTTTTGTTCCTGAAGAACTTTTTATTATTCAGCCCTTTATGCTGTCTTTTTTTTTTTTTTCCCCAGTTATTAACTTCCATAATAACCTGAAATGCAGAATACTTGAGCTATAATTTCACATGCATATAGGCCTATGCTATCATTTAAAAAACAGTTCTTCCTTCCTCTCACACTTCCTTTCTGGACATCCACTGTTGTAGGGTGACAGCATTGATGCAGTCCCTTGAATGGAATAGTTCATTTTAATTTGTTTCTGCTGTGGCTTCGGAGGTCTGGTATGTTTTGTTTTTTACTATCTGGATTTGTTCTTCACTAAGCTGACTGTTTGATAAAATAACTGTCTGTGCAGCATGGGAACAGAGTAAAAGGCCAATGGATGGGATCATGAGACCTGCCTTTACAGAAGCTGTCTCCAACTACCAGTGCATGAAACTGTATTACTAGGAAAAGTTTAAAAGTAGAGGGTCACTAAATGCCAGTGACCTTCTTTTTGAAATGAGGAAACAATAGACAAAGAGCTTGTTACCTCCTGGGAGAATCAGATTTGATAGGTCAAAGAATCTCCTCATGAGGGGAAGAACTTACAGAGACAGGGTTTGTGGCTGACCAAGAAAGCCAAATAAGAAAAAGGAAGAGGTGTTGGAAAAGCACTAGAACTGCTTAGAGTGGCTTTAACTGTAATAATAATAACAACAACAACAATAATAATAAATGTGTTGGGTTCAAGAAAAGGACATTAAAATAGAAAACTGACAAAAAAAAATGAATCTTAGGCAGAGAATGACATATGGATATTTCTTATTTCACTCATATGCTTTCTGCTTTTGGACCTTATAAATATATATATTTTTTCTATGAAACATACATTTTATATTTTAACTTTATTGTATTCTTAAAGCAGGTTTATAAACAAGAGAATCTGTGAGCGGGATAGTGGGGCACATGTGAAAAGATAGAGTTGAGTTATTTGAAAGTGCTGAAGATATGGTAGAACAAGTACATGGGGATTGATCATGGGCTAGTTACATGGTTTTGAAAGTCTCCATTCTTGAAGTGGACCTGATTTAGGTTTCAAGAGAGAGAAAATAAAGACCTAGGAGAGTCAGGACAGGGGTTTACACTGATTTCAAAGGAAACTTAAAAACAATGGTTTGAATGTTGGTACCTCGATAGAGCATTTAATTAATAACTTGGGTAAATTGAAATGTATGAAGGTCATTTACAATTTATTATACTTAATTAATAAATCTCATTTAGATATTACAAAAATACTGTGGAATTACTTCACTGATTTCCTTCCTATTATCTAGTTTGTTCGTTCATTACCTTTCTCTAAAATTCTTATTTAAAATGTTATATCAGAAATTATTTTGCTCTGTTAAGTATCTAAAGAGAAATAAAGAAATCAAACTTTTCCATAGTCTCATTCATTTGACTTCCTACAGATTGTCTGCAGCCTATCTTGTGACCTAACAACAAAAAATCATGTTGCAGTGACAATACTTAGCATTGTGTAATCACTGTTGATGAGTATTAATAGCTGAGATCACAGCTCCATTGTTGCATCTAACTGCGGCTCTTCATTGTTAGTCATTAATAAGCTGAAGACTTAGAAGAGGGAGAATGAAGAGGAGAATTCATGTGTTAAGTTTATCCTATATCAGTGGTCAGAAATTTTCAGTCTACACACATTTTAAGTTTTCTACAGTAGAAAATAAGCTGCAGTGCTGAAAAAGGCATTCTAGTGCTTCGAAATATGTTCCCCCTCCCCCCTCCTCCCCCCCCCCCCCCCCCCTTAGGTACTCAAGAGATTGCAGAAATAAAAATCAATGACTTAAATAGTGGTGCTGTTGAGAAACTGAAAAAAAAAAAAAGTCTGTTCAGCTATCGCTTACATATAACCTTATGTATAGATGAGAAAACATACTTTAAATTTAAAAAAAAAAAAACACAGCTAGAAGTTAGCAGCAATTTTCTTTTTTTTTTCTTTTTTTTTTCTTTTTTTTTTTTCTCTCTTTTCTGAAGTAGAGCAAATGGAAAGTAGACATTCTGTAATTGTCCTGTTAGTTTTATTAAGCAGAATCTAAGATATAACTCCAGTGTGTCTTTTGCAATACAGAAGAAAAAAGGTTTCTTGAAAGTGACATTCAAGAGATTTTTTTGTGAAGAAAACGTTTTACAGTTGTCCATACTGTACTGAGACACAGGCTGAAGCACTAACACAACTATTTCCTTCATGTTCTTTGGATAAGACACTTGTGAATGTGGCTATTTGTTCTGGAAACACAGTCATGGAATTCGATTAAAAGACATTTATTCAGCATCTGATTTTATGTGATCAGTGATATGAATCTTTGCATAATTCATTTAAATAGGCAGCTACAGATATGTCTGAAAAAAAATAATGGAGTTCTCTGTAGCTTAGATTTTCTTTGACAGCTACACAGACAACTAAGATAAATGTAGATAGCTGTAAAGCCACCAGATGTCCCTTCGTCCTTCATCAGTTTCTATTTTGTACTTAACTACGCAAAACACTCCTAGGAAGTGCTTGTGCTATCCCCATCAACAACTCCCTTGTTGGAAGTGTCTTCCCTTCCTTTCTGAGGTAGAATCACAGAATGACCAAGGTTGGAAGGGACCTCTGAACATCACCTAGTCCAGTCTTCCTGCTGAGCAGAACCACCTAGAGCACATTGTGCAGGATGGCATCCAGGTAGGTTTTGAATATCTCAAGAGAAGGAGACTCCACAACCTCTCTGGGCAACCTATGCCAATGCTCTGTCACCTTCACAGTAAAGAAATGCCCCCTCATATTCAGCTGGAACCTCCTGTGCTTCAGTTTGTGCCCATTGCCTCTTGTCCTGTCGCTGGGTACAAATGAAAAGAGTATGGCCTCATCCTCTTGACACCCTCCCTCCAGGTATTTATAAACATTGATGAGGTCTCCCCTCAGTCTTCACTTTTCCAGGCTAAACAGGCCCAGTTCTCTTGCCTGTCCTTGTACAACAGGTGCTCCAGTCCTCTGATCATCTTCATAGCCCTCCTCTGGACTCACTCCAGTAGTTCTATGTCCCTCTTGTACTGGGGAGCCTGAAACTGGACACAATACTCCAGGTGTGACCTCACAAGGACTGAGTAGAGGGAGAAGATCACCTCCATCCACCTGCTGGCTACACTCTTCCGAATGCACCTCAGGATACCGTTGGCCTTCTTGGCCTCAAGGGTACATTGCTCACTCATGGTCAGCCCGCTGTCCACCAGGACTCCCGGGTCCCTGTCTGCAGAGCTGCTCTCCACCAGGTCAGCCCCCAGCCTGTGCTAGTGCTTGCAGTTATTTCTCCCTCGGTTCAGGACCCTGCGCTTGCCCTTGTTGAGCTTCATGAGGTTCCTCGCTGCCCAACTCACCAGCCTGTTGAGGTCCCTCTGAATGGCAGCACAGCCCTCTGGGGCATCAACCAGTCCTCTGAGCTTTGTGTCAGCAAACTTGCTGAGGGTGCACTCCATTCCATTGTCCAGGTTGTTGATGAGTAAGTTGAACAAGACTGGACCCAGTACTGACCCCTGGAGGACACCACTAGCTACAGGCCTCCAACTAGATTCCACACTACTGAGCACAGCTCTGAGCTCTGCCATCCAGTCAATTGTCAATCCACTTCACTGTCCCTTCATCTAGGCCACACTGCCTGAGCTTGTCTAAGAGGATGTTATGGGAGACAGTGTCAAAACCCTTGCTCATGTCAAGGTAGACCACATCCACCGCTCTCCCCTCATCTACCCAGCTAGCCACCTCATCATAGAAGGCTATCAAATTGGTTAAGCATGATTTCCCCTGGGTGAATCCATGCTGACTACTCCTGATCACCTTCTTATCCTCAACATGCTTGGATATGACCCCAGGATGAGCTGTTCTATCAGTTTTCCAGGGATGGAGATGAGGCTGACTGGCATGTCATTGCCTGCGTCCTCCTTGCCCTTTCTGAAGACTGGTGTGACATTGGCTTTCTTCCAGTCATAGAATCATACAGTTATAGAATCTCCTGAGTTGGAAGGGACCCAGAAGGATCATCAAGTCCAAATCCTGGCTCCACAGAGGTCTACCCAAATATTCAAACCATATGATTAAGAGCACAGTCCAAACACTTCTTAAACTCTGACAATCTTGGTGCCATGACTACACCCCTGGGGAGCCTGTTCCAGTGCATGACAACCCTCTTGGTGAACGATCTTTTCCTGATATCCAGGCTGAACCTCCCCTGTTGTAGCTTGACACCATTCCCAAGGTCCTATCACTGGTCACTAAAGAGAAGAGATTGGCACCTGCCCCTCCGCTCCCCCTCGTGAGGAAGCTGTAGACTGCGATGAGGTCACCCCTCAGCCTCCTCTTTTCCAGGCTGAACAGACCAAGTGACCTCAGCCACTTCTCATATGTCTTCCCCTCTAGGACCTTCACAATCTTTGTAGCCCTTCTCTGGACACTCTGCAATAGTTTCTCATCTTTTTTTTTGTATTGTGGTGCCTAGAACGGCACACAGTACTCACGGTGAGGCTGCACCAGTGCAGAGTAGAGTGTGACAATCACTTCCCTAGACCAGCTAGCAATGCCGTGCTTGATGCACCCCAGGATACAGTTGGCCCTACTGGCCACCAAGGCACACTGTTGACTCATACTCGTCTTGTCATCAGTCAAACTGCCTGGATCCCTTTCTGAAGGGCTGCCCTCCAGTGTCTTGTCCCCCAGACTGTGTGTATAGCCAGGGTTGCCCCTCCCGAGGTGCAGGACCCAGCACTTGCTCTTGTTAGACTTCATACTGTTGGTGATTGTCCAGCTCTCCAATCTGTCCAGATCTCTCTGAAAGGCCTTTCCACCCGCAACAGAGTCAACAGTTCCTTCCAGTTTAATATCATCAGCAAACTTACTCAAAACACCTTCTAGTCCTACATCCAAACCATTTATGAAAACATTGAAAAGAACTGGCCCTAAAATGGAGCCCTGGGGGAGCCCACAGGTGACTGGCTGCCAGCCTGATGTAGCCCCATTTACCATAACCCTTTGAGCCCTTGTTGTGGTTTAACCCGGCTGGCAGCTAAACACCACACAGCCATTCGCTCACCCTCCCCCCTCCCTCTCTGGCATGGGGGAGAGAAACGGGAAAGTGAAGCCTGTGAGCTGAGATAAAGACAGTTTATTAAGACAGGAAAATAATAATAACAATAATAATAATAGTGATAATGATAATAGTATTAATAATAATAATGTGTAAGAAACAAGTGATGTACAATGCAATTGCTCACCACCCGCTGACCGATGCCCAGCCTACCCCCGAGCAGCCGGCGCCCCCACCCCGGCTAGCCACCCCTATATACTGTTTAGCATGACGTCAGATGGTATGGAATACCTCTTTGGCCAGTTTGGGTCCGCTGTTCTGGGTCTGTCCCCTCCCAGCTCCTGCTGCACCCCTAGCCTGCTCGCTGGCAGGACAGAGTGAGAAGCTGAAAAGTCCTTGGCCTGGTGTAAGCACTGCTCTGCAACAATTAAAACATCAGCATGTTATCAGCGCTCTTCTCATCCTAATCCAAAACATAGCACCCTACCAGCTACTAGGAGGAAAATTAACTCTGTCCTAACTGGAACCAGGACAGCCCTACCCACCAGCTAATTGTTCACCCATCGTACGATATTTTTGTCTAGCTGTATGCTGAACATTTTGTCCAGTAGGATCCTATGGGAAACTGTATCGAAAGCTTTACTGAAATTGAAAAAGTTTACATCAGCTGGTTTCCCTTGATCGACTAGATGGGTGATCTTATCATAAAAGGAAATCAAAATTTTTAAACAGGACCTACCCCTTGTGAACCCATGTTGGCTGTGACCTATGACTGCATTGTCCCCCAGGTGCGCTTCAGTAACTCCCAGGATAATCTTCTCCATAAGTTTACCAGGTACTGATGTGAGACTAACAGGCCTGTAGTTACCAGGGTCTTTCTTGCCCTTCTTGAAAATTGGTACAACATCTGCCAGCTTCCAGTCTACTGGGACCTCTCCAGATTCCCAAGACCATCCTCAGGCACCTCTCGTTTTCCCCACGAGCTTTCAAAGGTGATGGAGATTGGCCTAGCAATAACATCGGCCAGCTCCCTCAGCACCCATGGGTGCATTCCATCAGGACCCATGGATTTGTGGATATCAGGTTTGCTTAGATGATCTCTGACCTGATCCTCTTCAGTCAAGGAAAAGCTCTCCTTTTGCCGGATATCCTCTCTTGTCTCCAGGGCCTGAGTTTCTTGAGGGCTGATCTTAGCAGTAAAGACTGAATCAACTTTGTCTTCTCCATATCCTTTGTCACCAGGGCACACGTCCTATTCAGCAGCAGGCCAAAATTTTCCGCAGTCTTCCTTTTTCTACTGATGTATTTGAAGAAGCCCTTCTTGTTGTCATTGACATCCCTTGCCAGATTTAATTCCAAATGGGCCTTGGCCTTCGTTCTCACATCCCTGCGTACTCTGACAGTGTCCCTATATTCCTCCCACATGGTCTGTACTTTTTTCCACATGCTCTAAACTTCCTTCTTCAGTTTGAACTTTTCTATGTAGCTGCAGTAATAGCTACAGTATACAGTATTCTTTTAGGAATAAAATAGGATTGGAAATTAAATTAAAAATGACTTTAGAAAAGACACATTTTTGAGGAGACATTAAATCATGAGTACAGCAGATTGGTTAGCTCAGTGATGACTTCTGAAAATGTTCAGTATTCTGTATGCTCTTTCCAGCTGTTTCTCACAACAAAGTAATTTTTTAGTTCAACTGTTCAGAAACTGGAACTGTATAGAGTTCTGCATAGAGGTTTGTATCTAGAGCTCATGCTCAAGATGAACTGCCTTCTATGTGTTAGGTGAAAATTAATAGCATCTATGTCCTTTATCAGATACAGTCTATAACACTGAATGGTACAATCTGTTCAAGTTAAAGATCTTAGTCACAATATGGTTCCAGGTGCAAGCTCAGCAGTTTGCATGACTTGATGTTTGCCAAGCAGTTTATAAAAACTCACTTGCATACTGTTAAAGATGATAAGAATGTACCCTTGATTGATAGTCCATTTTCTGGTACAGTCTGTTGTCTGCCTTCCCAATATACTGTGAAGTCTATTATCATCTATCTGAAATACGAATTTATCCTGAAAGCCAAGAACACCTTTCATGGGCTCATTGCCTTTAACAGATTTTGTCCAGTTTCTGTTTTGTGCCTATTAATGAAATCATGATGAGTTTTCCGAAGGCAGTCATACTGCCTAGACCCGTTCCAATTAAAATAAAGATTCAAGACTTGATACTGATCATAGCAGAGAATATGGTTTACCAAATACAAATTATTTTCTGGGACTTGAGGAAAGCAAATTTGTATGTAATCAGAGGAACTTGATTCAAGTGCAGTAAGGAGCTAAGGCGTTTCAGAGAAAGATAGCTTATACTAATGTGTAGTAAACTCAAATGTATTCAAATAAAAGAAATATCTGGTTTCTTTCACAGCTTATGCAAACCTTACGTTATGTTTTTGGGGGTTAATTATAATTCCACTCTACCGATACACACAATTTCACTATTAAAATGAGAACTGTCTTATAAGCTCCAGAAACTTCAATGTATATTTATTTTGCTCTGGGTAAATCAGATAGATACAGTGATATATTTTCTGAAAAATAAAAACAAACAAACAAACAAACAAACAAGGTAAGACTTGCCTATTAAGTAGAAACTTGTGCTGTAACATCTTCTTGTGTGAGTGCACATAAATTAACTATAGAATGTGTTGGGTTTGTTTTTGTTTTTGAGTTTAAAGTCTGAGAACAGTCTCCCCCTCATCTTGGTAAACAGGATTTTGTATGAGTTGGACATCTCAAATATTATCACAGAATATAGGAAACAGTAAGGGAGGTGAGGTGTGCAGACTTGACCGAAGAGCAGAAGGTGTCAGCAAGATGTCATGATTGTTTATTTTAATGGAGGCGTTAAGTTCAGGGGTCAATATGACTCTTAAGTTCCAGGTTTTTGATGGGTAGAGGAAAGTTCATTCTTTTCCACTTCTGTACAGAAGATAGAGTGCGAGAGACAGAAGAGAGTTTATAGTCTTTACTGGGTTATAAAACCTTGCTCTAACTTTTCCATTAGAGAGATTGCTCTGTATTCCACATGGACAAACTTCAGTAATGCATTGTTTTGTATATAGAATAAAAAGAATTAGATTAGTGCTTTTAACTTTCCTTTAAAGTTGCTTCCCCAGAGTCAGCAATTGCTCCTACAGTATTTCAAATGAATCTTTTATAAAAGTTTTATAACACAGTCTGTTTCTCAGCTTTGATTCTACAAAAGATTTCTGTACTGAAGAGCTTTCCAAAGAGCCTTTGCAGGTCATTTGGATCCAGCTTCACATTTTGCCCAAGCACTTCTTTGAAAGGGCACTGGGTGTTTTTTAAATAATATTTTTCTGAATTCCAAATCTTTAGTTTATATATTACTTAAATTTCAGAACATCCTTAAAGTCATAATGAGATTACTAGTCTTGAGTACACTGGACATCTCCCCTTTTTCCAATAAATCCCAATCTCCTAAGTGCAAGACAGATAGACGGTAGGTCTTATTCGTTCGGAAATTAAATGAGATTTTCACATTCCGTGTTTGATGTGTATTGGATGTGTATTATATCTGCCTTGAATCTTATTCCATGCTTACAAAAGGCAACGGCAAGATTCATGAATCAGTTCCATATTACTTTTATTCACTTTGTCTTTGTCACCCAGGTCTGTCCTTTTATGGATATTTTACTTCATATAAGTAAAAGACTGTAATTAAGCCCTTTAGATCTTCTTTTTGTATAATGATCACAGTTATCTCCTTAAGAAATAGGAAATTTATATCTTGATGGTATCCAAGGATGGGATTTCTGTCTATACAATTAAGCTTTGCTTTTTTTCATGTTACTTTCAACAGTCAATTTTAATTGAAAGTAGTGATAAAATAAAGTTACTCAGAAAGCCAGTGCTCTTTCAGAAGTCCAGTTTTCAGCTCCTATTCTTCATATACATTTAGATATTTTAGTTTAAAAATTTTAATCTTTTAACATATAATTTTACATATCTGCTCTGATAGGGTAGGATGACCCACCTTCTGACACTGAAAAGTCTTTCCTCTTTTCTATTTAGTTTATGCCCTCTTGGTAGACTGCTTTTCCTGCCCTCTCATTTGCAGTGTTTCAGTGCTCATTACCCCTTTAGGTCTCTCTTTTTTTTTTTTTTTTCCTCTGTACAGATAACAACATTTCTTAAATACAATTACCTTTGCATAACCCTTATTATTTTCCAACCTTTCTGAACAGTTTACCAGTGCATCCAATATTTAAATACAGCTCAGATTTCACTGATAAGAGACAGTTATTTAATTTAATTCCTACACTTCAAAGGAGTGCTGTGAGCTTGGAAAATATTAGGTGCATGCACGTAAACCCATTGCTTGTAATTTCCTCTAAAGCCCATCAGAAGGTGATCTGTTTAAAAGTAATCTCTATTTGTATTTTGATATCTTTCTTCTCCCAGGAAGCTTCTCTATTTCCTAGTCTGTTGATGATTTCACACATATCTTCCATCGCAAGTTTAAATAGCTGATAGAACGTTTGCAATTCAACTCAGGAGCTTCAAGCTTTAGATCTTTGCAGGCAGAATTTTAACATAAAAGTGACCATATTCTGAGCTGGAATAAACAGAGTAACACTAAGGAAGATGGTGCATTTAGACTGTAAGATTGTTTTCCATTTTCCAGCTGAGTGCAAGAAGATAAGGAATTTTTCTGTATGTAAGATCTCATATGAGTCACTATGTCACAAGAGATAGCCAAAGCTACTGGTACATGCTTTGCATAAATTTGCTTTGCCCTCCAGGGCATGTATTCCACCACCTGAGAGCATAAACCACCTCACTTTCAAATGGTTCATTGTTACCAGCATACATCTTAAATTTTTCACAGTAAGAATTTAGGGATAATTAAGGGCCTAAGGCTTCCCTAAAAAAATCATCTTTAAAAAATATAGTGAAATAAATATTTTTATTTTCAAGTGCCTAAAGGCTTTTGGATAATGAGACAAAAGAAGAAAAAGAAAGCAGAAAAAAAATGTACATAGGAAAAAAATTGTGCATAGCATATGCAGTCTTTCCAAGAGACAAATACATGTGCACTTTGTTTGAGTTAGTAACAAAAGAATTTTTAAAATCAGCTTTTAAAAAAACTCTTCTACAACATTCTGATTCATTTAGTTAATAACAGTAAATAGTTGACTGAATTGAAAGCAGAACAAGTGAGAATTTGGAAGATAAGCTAGAATTATTTTTTTCATCCATTTTCTTTTGAATAGAGTTAATAATGACTGTTGAGGTAGCCCATGTTATGACAGAGGAGATGATCAAATTAATTAGATGCAGAAAGTGCATAAAGATTCAAAATCTACAGTCTTTTAATACACAAGATGTCTTGCATGTAATGTTCATAAATGTGTAAACTTCTTCAAATATAAAGTCACATAAAGAGAACAGAACATAGGAATAAGGTAGAAGAAGATGCCAGGTGGGAAAGGACAAATCAAGATGGGAGTTTGAATCTGGAAAATGATGACTTGCAAGTAAATAAAAGACAGTTAAAAACAATTGCAACTGATTCCACACAAAGTGAAAAAATGGCAAAAGCCATAACCACGAACTGAAGTCCAAAATGGATGAGATCAGGACATTAAGAGAAAAGAACAAACAACTAAATAATAAAGATGAAAGACATTTAAAAATTATATAGAGAAGACAGATATAAATATTTGTGGTTCAGTCTTAAGAAGAATTAATGCCAAAATTCTTGAAAAAAGAAAGGAAAAGTTAGTATCAGTAAATATTTCAAAGACTAGTAAAGCCATTTTCTTTAAATAAAGAATAGGTCTTTTAAAAACCTGCTTTTTTTCTGACTAAAAATTAAATTTATAAATTTTTTATCCCATGGTATTTCCTTAACCATTGGGTTATTGGACATTTTGTGATGCTTTTTTTGTTTGTTTGGTTTGGTTTGCTTTGCTTTTTCCCTCCCAAAAATAGTCTTGTATTATGATGTAAAAGAACAACAACAAAACGGTATTTTTGGTACTGGTATTAACGTTTTTGCAGTACAGGTTCCCGATTTTCTCACTACTTTTTGTGGTAATATTTCTGAGGTTAAAAAAAGAACAAAACACAAAAAAACCACACACACAACAAGAACATCTGTGCTTGTAAAGATAACAGTTACTATTTCTGTAAAGGTATATACTCTTTTTAAACTAGATGAGAAAAGAAACATAGACCAGATTTCTGACATGAAATAATATGAAACTCAGGAAGGAGTCCTACAGAGCATGGAAGCAAGGACCGGTAGCCTTGGAGGAATACAGAGACATTGTCTGAGCAGCCACAGATCATGTTAGGAAAGCTAAAGCCCAGATAGAACTGAATCTGTCCAAGGATATCAAAGGCAACAAGACAGGCATCTACAAGTGCCTCAATGACAAAAGGAAGATTAGAGAACATTTGGGCCATCTCCAGAAGGAAATGGGAGACCTGGTTACCCAGGACTGTGAATAAGATACTGAATGCCTTCTTTGCCTCAGTTTTTACAACCAAGACTGGCCTTCAGGAATCCCAGGTCCTAGAGGCCAGGCTGAAAGGCTGGAGCAAGGAAAATGTACATTTGGTGGAAGAGAATCAGGTCAGGGAATACTGAGCAAACTGTACAGTCCATGGGCCCTCACAGGATGCACCCATGAGTGCTGAGGGAGCTGGCAGATGTGATTGTGAGGCTACTGTCGATAGTCTTTGCTTGATTGTGGCAACTGAAAGAAATGCCCAAAGACTAGAGGAAAGCATACGTCAATCCTATCTTGAAAAACGGCAAGAAGAACTCAAGGAACTATAGGCTAGTCAGCTTCACCTCAATCCCCGGAAAGGTGATGGAGTAGATACTCCTGAAAAACATTTTCAGGTACATGAAGGAGAAGAAAATCATCAGGATTCACCAAGGGAAAGTTCTGCCTTGCCAACCTGTTAAGCTTCTATAATGAAATTACCAGCCTGATGGATGAGAGGGGAGTGTTGGATATTGTCTTCTTGAACTTCATTATTGTTGTTGATTCTGTCCTCTATTAAGATCCTCATAGAGAAGTTATTGAAGTATGGGCTGGATGAGTAGACTGTGAGGTGGACTGAAAACTGTCTGAACAGTTGGTCCCAGAGGGTAGTGGTCAGTGGCACCAAATCTAGTTGGAGACCAGTAATGCACAGAGTAGCCCATGGATCAATATTGGGTCCAGTCCTGTTTAGCATTAAGAAGCTCTGCGAAAAAAGAACCCAGGAATCCCAGTGGACACTGAGTTGAAAATGTCAGCAATGTGCCCTTGCTACTAAGAAGGCTAAATGATATTCTTGGCTGAATTAGGTAAGTATCACCAGCAGGTCAAGAGACCCTTCCATTCCAGTCAGCATTGATGAGGTCTTATGTGGAGTAATGTGTCCAGTTTTTGGTCCTCCACTAGAAGAGGGACATGAACGTACTGAAGACAGTCCAACAAAGGGCCACCAAGATGATCAGGGGACTGGAGCACCTCTCCAATGAGGAGAGGCTGAGAGAGTTGGGACTGCTCAGCTTGGAAAAGCAGAGGCTCAAGGGGGATTTTATATCTATAAATACCTCCAGGGAGGATGCAATGAAGATGGAGCCATTCTCTTTTCAGTGTTGCCCAATGACAGGACAAGAGGCAATGGGCACAAACTGGAACACATGAGGTTCTTTCTGAACATCAGGAAGCACTCTTTTACTACGCAGGTGACGGAGCACTGAAACAGGTTGCCCAGAGGGCTTGTGGAGTCTCCATCCTTGCAGGTCTTCAAAAGCTGTCTGGACATGGTCCTGGGCAATCTGTTCTAGGTGTCCCTGCTTGAGGAGGGGAGTTGGACCAGATGACCTCCAAAGGTGCCTTCCAACATTAAACATTCTGTTATTCTGTGTGATATCATAATAGAATAATTATTTTTCTCTTACACAGTCAAAAGACTTGTGAGAGCCATTAAGAGTGCCACACTATGTGGCATAATGACCACATGGACACCAGGGTTCTTTCAGGATCAGTAACTGCTGCTACTTTATTGATGGCATAACTTCATTCTCCATGTTGCATCTCCATCTTGAGGACAGGCTCCCTTCTTATACTATTCCCCGCACAGCAGTACTTTTCCACTAACTCTTCATTGGTCAAACAACTTTGCCCGGCAACCAGCAGACCCCCAGCAACTTCCATGCCTTAACGCAAGGAGAACAAGCAACCCGAGACGGCAAGGTGTCTCCTGAATCACCCCTCTTTGTTCCCTCTAAACTCTTTACATCTCCCCCTTCTTTATTAACATCAACCATCATTAACATCTTTATTAACATCAACCATCTTCTTGACATGAATTATTACTCCATATATCACAATCCCTCCTCTTTTGAATGTCATTAATTCGTATCTTGGCTTCAGATTTGGCCAAGGCCAATCGAACCATAAGAGAGACTCTGTCTTCTTGAGAACTCTCCACCAGGATTGTGGTAAACTGCATTCCTTGGATTATTCTCCGTACAAGGAGTGTAATACAAGGAATTAAGCATGGGACTGTTAGCAGTCCCAGGAACAACCCTCTGATTATAATTCCCAGTCTTTCTCCTCGAGCAATGGGTAATAGGAAGAAACTGGGCCTAATTGTTCCCAATATGCATGATCCCATCCAAGTTTTAGGTAATTTAATATATGCTAGTTTACCACAGATCCAATAATACTCATCGGGCGCTGG
Organism: Anser brachyrhynchus; assembly: GCF_964034855.1. NCBI lineage: Eukaryota > Metazoa > Chordata > Aves > Anseriformes > Anatidae > Anser > Anser brachyrhynchus. The sequence goes on along the minus strand of NC_137694.1, from coordinate 174,086,637 downwards.
CCACCCATTCAGTATTTGGTTACCGTCTGTCCCATTTTTCAGGTTTCCCGGCATTTCTTGAGGACTTCCCCAGGAGGTCCAATTTAATATTGTCTTATTCCATTCATATCCTCCTTCACAGACTAAGTCCCCTACTGATTGTTTCCCATTCTGGTTTTGCCAGCAGGTTTGCCCAATTATGCTTGTTTGTAATACCCATTGTGTCATTCTATTACCCTTTGCCGGTTTCCAGATTTCTGGGTCTGAAATGTTTGCTTCCATCGACTCCCAAGGCCAGCACTCCCCTTGATTTGTTCCTCCACAGACAAAACAGATTGTTACATTTAATGCCTTCGCAATATTCTCTGCAAGATTTATAAACAAGTTTTTAGCAATAGTTGGAATCTCATGTTTAGCTCCCGTTTCAATTTCATGTTAAAATGACTGGAATAATAATTGCTTTGTGGCAGATTCCCTAGCTCTTTTGATAACCCTTATACCTATGATAGCCACAGGATCTTTTCCCTTTCCTCCAATTGCAATTCCATATTGGGTTTCTTTCCTCTGCTTTAACTCATCTGGATTATAAATAGTAAGGTTCACTGGATTACAGTCTCTTGAACTACATTCTTTCTTTTTCTCCCTTTTTACGATAGGCCTTTAATCCAGTGCATAAAGGAGGTTCCTTCTGCCATGTACCCCAACATACACAGCTCCAGTCCCTGGGCGCACGCCCACAGAAATAATGACTTTTGTCAACCTCTTCGCCACTACTGATACCTGGAAAACACCAGGTCAACCTCGTTCTATTTTTCGGACATATATATTTTTCTTGTTCACTGTAATATTTCACCCAACTCATTGTTCCACAGGGTGTATAATAATCGTCACTAGCAGCATCACACACATCAAATTTGATTGATAATGGCTTACTAAGATTTGTGGTGATGCGACTTTTCCCAATTAACCTTCCTCCTTCATTATTAGTTCTTACCTCTATCCACCATTGATAGGGGACCTCTTTGGGATCATAACAGGTTATCTTATTACTTTCATTACATCGAGCATACTCTGTTTGGTTTACATAGTATGGGTTTAATTCTTCCCCTTTACAGGTACAGATAGTATGATATACTAGTGTTCGTTCCTGAAATCTTCCTCTCCGGGTGTTAACAATACATTCACTACAATTCGGAGAATGTCCCTGGACCAATACAATTATGCATGTAATTAGGAGAGGTCTGGTAAAGGCCATGTTACCCGGCGGTTATTACCCTAAGGGGTTGCAGCCCTTGGTAAACCTTCTTGAGCTGCGGTACTGGTCCCTTCTCCAGTCTTGCCCTCTCCCTGATACTTCTTAGGAAATGGTCCAGGCTTACACACCTGATGCCTCTCCTACCTGCATTCAACTTTTCCACAAGTTAGTGGGGGCTAGATTCAAAGTAGATAACCAATCCTCTAGGTATATTTTCCCACCTATTATTTTAAATTTTTGGGACCAGGGTAATTCAAGATATTTTGGGTATAACATATACTATCTTATCTCTACCAGAGGGGACACTCCCACTATGGGGTTTTGGGGTCCCCAAATCCTTCTATAAGGGCCTTTATATGAGTTTCCAATGATCACTAATATTCTATTCAATACAAGTTTTAATATACATACAATTAGCATCCAAAGGGTAGCTATGCCCCGATATACTTCAAGTTCTTTTAAGCTTAACTTTCAGATCTCCAGGAGTAGACTCAACCTTCCAGGTTCCTGTTACGGGTCCCTTTTCTCTTGACCCATCCTGGAACCTTCAAAGAGGTTCTGAATCCCTGGAACCCTCAAAGAGGTTCCGAATCCCTGGCCAAATACCTGGAACCCTTAAAGAGGTTCCGAATCCCTGGAACCCTCAATGACGTCCTGAATTCCTGGAACCCTTAAAGAGGTTCCAAATCCCTGGCTGTGCCTGTGTCCAGAGGTGTCTTGCAAGTGGTTAACCCACCCACAAATTCCTAGAGCAATCGCTTTGGTCCTTCACCAGCTGAGTCCCTCACGGGAGATCGGAACCGCGGTTAGAAGACCTCCACACTCGCTTTGGAACTAAGTTCTGTCTCAGTCACACCCTTACACACAGTCACACAGCTGAATCCCACCCCAACCGAACGGTATACTCACAAATCCTCTTCGTTCGGGTTTTCGTGCACAGAATTACGGGTCACGGAGAGAAGGCTCTTGGTTCTTTACTTGCCTCTTATGTTCGAAATCTTGTTGGACTCTAGCGCCGCTATTGGCAAGGGCCACTAGGTGGGGCGCCTCCCTTTACCGGTGGCAGATCAAAAGTCCAAGAAGATCACGTCGGGGTGACCAATTTGTTATAAATGCAGATACAACTCAATCTGAATTTAGTAATATTTATAAAAGGCAAGTAAACAGTGCTGGGTGCGCAGGGAGTCTATGCTCTACCAACACGCACACAAAACCGTCGAACTTTCTAAATATATAGAACATTGCTTTTACATACTCATAAGAAACCCGAGTACGCCTATACATATGTACAATCAGAAAAGGTATCAATTGAAACATAAACATGGCAAAGTTTTCCGAATTCTGGCAAGTGTTTAACAAACAATCCTTTAAGTCTATTACTATTAATGTCAATGACTGGGGGAACATAGTTGGAGTTGGTAATCCTGGTCGAAGTGCTCCCATATCTTCCATGACTTCATTAATTTTTCTCAGATCATATAACAGTCTCCATTTTCCATTCCTTTTCTTGATTACAAACACAGGAGAATTCCAGGGCTGGTCGTGGGAACAATGTGTCTCACTTTAAGTTGTTAAGCAACTCTTTTTTGCTTTTTGTTTTTGTGTTTTAGTTCGGCTAAGAGGTCTTAGCCAAGCTGGTCTCCTGCCTCCCCTTCCTGACTTCTTGCATGCTGGGATTGAGAACTCCTGTGCCCTAAGATAAGCACTTCAAATATGTCCCAGCTCACATTTGCTCCATTATCTCTGAAGGTAGTTTCACAAGGGACACCACGTATTAATGTCCAAAAGAGATGAAAGTTTGTCTTTCTGAGGTTTAGGCTCTTGACTATACTTTTTAAATATCCTGTACCCCTCAAGATTGAGAATTCTATCAGGGCATGGTCAATATACACCAGGCTCCATCCAGTCTTGGCCTCTGCAATAATTTCTTCCATATTACTGGACAACAGGTCCAGCAACACCTTTCTTCTAGTTGGGCTCTCTGTCACCTGTACTAGTAAATGTATTGGGTTTACGTGGCAAGCTTTTGGTAGCAGGGGGATGAAGAGGTGGTCTCTGTGAGAAGAGTCCAGTAGCTGCCCCATGTTATATCAGAGCCAGTTCCAGATGGCTCCAAAAGGTGCCAGAGCTGGCCAGAGCTGAATTGGTGAGCAACATTGGTTGTTTGTGCCCCTGTGAGAGCAGACTGAAGAATGGGAAAAAAACAAACAAACAAACAAAAAAAAAACACACAAGAACAACAACAACAAAAAGCACTGCTGTGCAACAGCAGCTGGGAGAGAGGAGTGAGAAACAGCCCTGCAGAAACCAAGACCAGTGCAGAAGGAGGGTGGGATATGCTCCAGGTGCTGGAGGTGAAGTTCCCCTGTGGCCTGTGGAGAGACCCCTGGTGGAGCAGGCTGTCCCCCTGCAGCCCATGGGTTCCACTGCAGAGCAGATTTCCATGGTGCAGACAGCCCATGGAGGAGCCCCCGGTGGAGCAGGTGGATGTGGCCTGAAAGAAGCTGCTATCCTACAGAAAGTCCCTGCTGGAGCAGGCTCTGGGCCGGAGCTGCAGCCCGTGGAGAGGAGCCCGCGCAGGAGCAGGGGATCTAGGGGGAGCTGTCGCCCGTGGTGGACCCCTCTTGGAACAATTTGCTCCTGACGGATGGACCCCGTGGTACGGACTCATATTGGAACAGTTCTTGAAGAGCTGCTCATCTGTGGGAAACCCACGCAGGATCAATTCGGGAAGGACGGCATCCTGTGGAAGGGACCCCACGTGGAGCAGGGGCAGAGAGTGACCGTGAAGGAGCGGCAGAAACAAAGCATCATGGACTGACTGCAGCCCTCATTTCTCATCCCCCTATGCCACTTGGGGGGAAGATGTAGAAGAAAGTGGATGGTGTGTAAGGTGTTTTTAGTTTACTTTTAGCTTCTCTCTGTTCTAGTCTGCTCATGATAGGCAATGAATTATATTAATCTCCCTATGCTGAGTCTGTTTTGCCTGTGATAATCGGTGAGTGATTTGCCTGTACTTACCTCAACCCTTGAACCCTTTCCACTGTATTTCCTCCCCCTTTTCCTTTGAGGAGGGAGAGAGCAGTTGTGGTGGAGTTCATCTGCCCATCTGGGTAAAATGACCAAAAAAAATTATCCACAATATGCTCCAGTAATCCCCTGGACTGCTTATAATTTGTTGTGACACTTTTCCAGCAGATGTCCAGGTGGTGGAAGTCACCTAGAAGGATCAGGGCCTGCAAGAGTTATGCTTCCTGCAGTTGAAGAATGAATTCTTCACCAACATTCTCTCCTTGATTGGGTGACCTGCAGTAGACACCAACCACAAAGCTAGAAAAGGCTATTGCAATACCTCTTAATAACATTGCATACACTGTACACAACATTTAACATTAGGATGTAAAAAGAAGTGGTGTGTATATTTTTTTCTATAATATACTTGTAACATCACTGAATTACTATTTTTTTTCTGATTGTCAGTAAAGCATGGGTAACTATGCTATAGTTCAAAGTCATAGTTCTCTAGTGAGTATCTAGTATTATGAGTCTGAAAACTTATTAAATTAAACAATCTGTGTTATGTACATTAGTTGTAGAACAAGCAAATTCAATTCATCTACTTGTGACCTCTGAAAAAGAAGGAAATCTAAGAAATATAATCTCTAAGCCTGGAATACTGTGCAACTAGCTTACAGTGAGAAATTGGCAGCCTGAGGGTCTCCTGGAAGTCTCTTAGGGTGACAGATAGGAGGTGTCAACCTGCCCCTGCTGATGCCAAGCAGCCCCCTCCTAAGTCCCTGCAAGGGGTAGTAGCTGACCCAGCTGATCACATGTAGGACAGAGGGCTTGACCGCCCACAAGAGAAAAGGGGCTGGACCCTCGTTTCAACTCGAAGCAGAAAGAGACTTTTGCCCCTGACACCCACGGTGCCACCAACCCCCACGGTGTCCCTGCGTAATAGATTTGAGGCTCTCAGGCAGGAAAAGGAAGAGGTTGAGAGTCTGGACAGTAGTCAGAACCCAGGAAGCAACCCTGAGAAGCATGTCAACATTGGGGGAAGTACTGAGCATAGGGATCGGGGCTGGACAGGGCACTGCATCACAACCAGTGCCACAAAAAAAAGAATGGAGAGTCTTAGTGATCGGAGACTCCTTGCTGAGGGGCACTGAGGCTCCCATTTGTCACCCAGATAACCTATCCAGAGAGGTGTGCTGTCTTCCTGGGGCACGTATCAGAGACGTTAGGAAGGCTCTGGCACAGCTCATTAAACCAGAGGACTACTATCCACTTGTTGTCATTCAGGTTGGATCCCGGGAAGCTGCAACTAGAAAAATGAGGAATATTAAAAAGGACTTTGCATCCCTGGGAAGGTTGTTGAAGGGATCAGAGGTGCAGGTAGTGTTCTCCTCTGTCCTCCCACTGGGTGACCGGGACCCAGAAAGAAGGAGGAGAACGGGACAGGTGAACGACTGGCTGAGGGGGTGGTGTCTGGACCAAGGATTTGGGTATTTCAAACGGCTGTTGACTGACTCCAACTCAGCAAGTGGGACACAAGTGTGTTGGGGAGCAAGCTGTCTGGGCTGGTTACCAGGGCTTTAAACTAGGTTTGACAGGGGAAGGGAGGGGAGCTAAAAGTGACAGAGAAGGGCTGGGGGAAGCTGTCACTGCTGTCACTGTTGAAGATAGTAGGGAAAAAACTCTGAGTTGTCCCATAGGATTGTCTGAGGGCTCCTCAGAGATGGTAATCATCCCGATACCCTGTCTGGAATCTTCTTTTTGCATCCTTCCAGGGGTAACTGCACCTGCTGCTTCCCTAAAGTGCCTGTATACCAATGCGCAGAGCATGGAAAATAAACAGGATGAGCTCGAGATCTGTGTTCGGTCACAGGTCCATGATCTCGTTGCGATCACAGAGATGTGGTGGGACAGCTCACATGACTGGAACGCTGTCATGGAGGGCTAGGTACTTTTTAGGAAAGACAGGCTGGGGAAGCGAGGGGGCGGGGTTGCCGTTTATGTGAGGGAGCAATTAGAGTGTACGCAGCTCCATCTGGGGGAGGGTGAAGGACAAGTGGAGAGCTTGTGGGTGAGAATTAAGGGGTGGGCTGGTATGGGGGACACTGCTGTGGGGGTGTAGTACAGGTCACCAGATCAGGAGGAGGAGGTAGATGAGGCCTTCTACAAGCAGCTGGTAGTAGTCTCACGATCACGGACGCTGGTTCTCATGGGGGACTTCAATTATCCAGACATCTGTTGGGTGAGCAACTCAGCCAGGTACGCGCAGTCCAAATGGTTCCTACAATGCCTTGAAGATAATTTTCTGATGCAGGTGGTGGAGGAGCCGACGAGGCAGGAGGTGCTTCTGGACCTTGTCCTTACCAACAGGGATGGGCTTGTTAGAGATGTGAAAGTTGGGGGCAGCTTGGGATGCAGCGACCACAAGATGGTGGAGTTCAAGATAGAACTTGCTGGAAGAAGTAAGGCTAAAAGCAGGATTGCTACCCTGGACTTTCAGAGAGCCAACTTCGACCTCTTCCGAGACCTGCTTGGGAGTATCTCCTGGGCTAGGTTGCTAGAAGGCAAGGGTGCTTGTGAGAGCTGGGCAACATTTAAACAGCACTTCTTCCAAGCTCAGGATAGGTGCATCCCTAAGAGTAGGAAATTGGGAAATGGGGGGAAGTAAACCTGTGTGGATGAGCAAGGAGGTCATCGATAAGATCAAAAGGAAGAGGAAGGTCTATGAAATGTGGAAAAAGGGCCTGTCCTCTTGGGAGGAGTATAGAAGTGTTGTCAGGGCCTGCAGGGATGAGACAAGGAAGACTAAAGCCCACCTAGAGATGAGGCTTGCAAAAGAGATAAAAGATAATAAGATGGGTTTTTTTAAGTATGTAAACAGTAAAAGGAAGACTACGGATAATGTGTGTCCTTTGCTGAACGAGGGGGGTGCCCTGGTAACGGGAGACGCCGAGAAGGTGGAGATACTGAATGCTTTCTTTGCTTCAGTCTTTGCTTCAGGGACTCCCCCCGGGACTCCTGAACCCAGGTGGGAGGACAAAGGGTCTGGGAAATGGAGGGCTCCCCCCTGTTTGATGAGAGAGTGGTTCGGGAGCGTCTGAGTGTGCTCAATGCACACAAATCCATGGGTCCCGATGGGATGCATCCACGTGTGCTAAGGGAGTTGGCAGAGGTGATCACCGAACCACTCTCTATCATCTTTGAAAGGTCCTGGAGAACAGGAGAGGTGCCTGAAGACTGGAGGATAGCCAATGTCACTCCGGTCTTCAAGAAGGGCAAGAAGGAGGATCCGGGAAACTACAGGCCAGTCAGTCTCACCTCTGTCCCTGGAAAGGTGTTGGAACAGCTCGTTCTGGATGCCATCTCCAAGCAATTGGAAGAGAAGAATGTTATGAGGAGTAGTCAGCATGGATTCACCAAGGGGAAATTGTGCTCGACCAACCTCATTGCCTTCTATGATGCCATCACCAGCTGGGTAGATGGGGGGAGAGCAGTGGATGTCATCTACCTTGACTTCAGCAAGGCTTTTGATACTGTCTCCCATAACACCCTGCTAACAAAGCTGAGAAAGTGTGGGATAGAGGAGTGGACAGTAAGGTGGGTTGAGAACTGGCTGACTGGCCGAGCTCAGAGGGTGGTGATCGGCGGCGCAGAGTCCGGCTGGAGACCTGTGACTAGCGGTGTTCCCCAGGGGTCGGTGCTGGGTCCGGTCTTGTTCAACATCTTCATCGACAACCTTGATGAGGGAATAGTGTCCGCCCTCAGCAAGTACGACGAGGACACAAAGCTGGGAGGAGTGGCTGACACGCCAGAAGACTGTGCTGCCATTCAGCGAGACCTGGACAGGCTGGAGAGATGGGCAGGAAGAAACCAAATGAGGTTTAATAAGAGCAAGTGTAGAGTCCTGTACCTGGGAAGGAACAACCACACGTATCAGTACAGGCTGGAGGACGGCCTGCTAGAGAGGAGCTCTGAGGAGAAGGACCTGGGGGTCCTGGTGGACGACAGCTTGACCATGAGCCAGCAGTGTGCCCTTGTGGCCAAGAGGGCCAATGGGATCCTGGCATGCATTAAAAGAAGCGTGGCCAGCAGGTCAAGGGAGGTGATCCTCCCCCTCTACTCACCTGGAGTACTGTGTCCAGTTCTGGGCTCCCTGCTCCAAAAAAAGACAGGGATCTCCTGGAAAGAGTCCAGCAGAGGGCAACAAAGATGATACGGGGCCTGGAGCATCTTCCCTATGAAGAAAGACTGAGAGACTTGGGTCTCTTCAGCCTGGAGAAAAGAAGACTCAGAGGGGATCTCATCAATGTGTATAAATACCTGAGGTGTGGGAGACAGGGATATGGCCAACCTCTTTTCAGTGGTTTGTGGGGACAGGGCAGGGGGTAATGGCCACAAGATAGAGCACGGGAAGTTCCGCACCAGCATGCGAAAGAACTTCTTCACAGTGAGGGGGACGGAGCACTGGAACAGGCTGCCCAGGGAGGTTGTGGAGTCTCCTTCTCTGGAGATATTCAAGGCCCGTCTGGACACCTACCTGGGCAGTCTGCTCTAAGGAACCTGCTTTGGCAGGGAGATTGGACCTGATGATCTTTCAAGGTCCTTTCCAACCCCTGCAATTCTGTGATTCTGTGATTCTGTGATATGAAGTCTAAACCATGCTTATGGAAAACAAATTTATTACATTTCCAAAAATTTTAAAATCTTTCTAATTGGGCATTTAAAGATAGAAGTTACTTAATAATCTAAGATACTCTCAAGATACTTCCTGCAGTGTGTTCTAGGACATAAGCAAATATTATTTATGCATTATAATAAAGTTTAAACAAAAGAAAATCAGTGTGCGTATTAACCAATTTTACATTTTCTCTTAACACTCAGATTGTATGAAATTCTACTTTATTCTTTTTTAATATAGAATTTAGCACTGTATGTACATACATATTTTTACTGTATTTCCAATATATGGGGGGAGAACCATGAATATGGGGAGAGACAATGAAAATTAGTAAAATATTGAGAACTGTTTGTTAAATGTCCTGAAATAATTCTTAATAAAACAGTGAATCTATTTATTGTTTCTGCTAAGATAAACACAGAGGTGACTTTTTTTTTTTTTTTTTTAAATTTATACTATGGTTATTTACTGAATTATGATATAGTATGGGCATGCAGACTTGCAAAACCTGGGATGAATGAAAGCGATAGGTACAAAAACTAGCAAACTACAGTACTGCCCACCTCTTTTAGTGCTTTCCAGTATGCCATTTATGTTCCTAGTAATTTGACAACATAGCATTATTACTCTTTCATGAAACAACTGCATCTGATCAAAGCAAATAACTAAATAACTACATTCTTTTATGTCATCATTTTAACAATTGCTTTACTGCTTGATTGCCTTTTTTCCCTTTCCTTGAGACAAAAGCATCCATGGGAAGCACAGCCCTCAGCACAAAGACCCACAAGGAGATTGGTGATAAAATATTGTCTGTCATGCTTGCCATGACAGAAACTCAGTTAGTGTGCACGGTGTAAGGTATCCCTCTGCAAAGGTCTAACATGAAGCCTTTCACTATGTAAAGTCCTCCAGGACTTGGGGTTTTAACTACCTTAGCATAATGAAGCACAAATCGATAGTAGAAAAAAGCTTGAAAATTTAAATGTAAAATCTCATCATTCCAATTGTGGGGATTCTTGTACTGGCCCTTTTATCAATACTGCTGTTCTTTTTGTTTTGGAGTGAAAAGGTAGAGTGTCTCTTTCTTTTTCAAATTTCCGTGTAAGCCAATGACAAACTGCTCCTTCCTTTCTTATTCCTGGAATTCCTATTTGAAGGCAATAAGGTAAGAGAAGATTTAATAGCATACTACCCAGGTTACACACTAGCATAAGAGCAACTTTACTGCAAGTGTAATAACAAATAATGAGCACACTCTTTATATATTCCTTACATGTGTTATAAAATTGTGTATACAATGCTAAATTGCAAAATCACTTATGTATCTCAATTTATTCCTAGAAATCATGATTTTTTTTTTTCCTGGAATTGAGGATCTGTATGATTCACCTACCATCCATCTAGTAGGAGGCGTTGAAAGAGGTTCTGAATATTCAAAGAAAGACTAAAATGTGAGTGCTAATAAATATATCTCTGAAAATAATTATAATTCTGTATATTGGATTTGTTATCTATTATAAGGCTAAACACGTAACATGCAGGAAGTTAGAAGTATAAATGATAGCATAAACATGTGTGTCCTGTGACACAGACGCCTGATACTATTTTAATCACTGCCTTCTTGTATAGCTTCCAGCAACCCCTCCAGCAACACCTGGCAATCCTGGATGTCTAACATCATTCCAGTTGGACTTGTACAAATATAACAGAACCATAGAATACTGTGAGTTGGAAGAGACCCACAGGGATCATCGAGTCCAACTCCTGGCTTCCACACAGGACCACCCAAAAATTAAACTGGATTTCTGGGAACGTTGTCTAAATGCTTCTCAAATTCTTTCACGTTCTATGCTGTGACCACTTCCCTGGGGATCATGTTCCAGTGGCCGGCCATCCTCTTGGTGAAGAACCTTTTCCTAACATCCAGCCTGACCCTCCCCTGTCACAGCTCCATGCCGTTCCCTCGGGTCCTGTCACTGTCCCCAGAGAGCAGAGCTCAGCACCTGCCCCTCCGTTCCCCTCGTGAGGGAGCTGCAGGCCGCCATGAGGCCTCCCCTCAGTCTTCTCTTCTCCAGGCTGAACAAACTAAGTGACTTCAGCCACTCTTTATGTGTCCTGCCCTCTTAGATACTAAAGAGTATCACAAGTGGTACTAGTCACCTGCTTTATCAGACTAATCCCCTTCTTTGTGATTGTTTATGTATTCAGTTTCCACCACTCTGTGCAACACAGAAGCTAGTGCTATGCTATTGTTGACACAAGGCAGCCTTTGGACTCTTCTTAACAGAAGCCACCCCTGCAGCCCCCAATGCCAACATCTTGCATTTAAAATGAAACAAATCAGGTAACAGACAATAAATACAGAGTATCCAGGTTTCTTTTTTTCAGTAGTCATATTTAAAAACAAAATTATTTATTCTTTTTGGAAAATTCTTTTTCATTCTTTTACATGGTCTCCTATTAGTATGGTAACAGCTGTTGGTGCTTTTCCTCTGTGCGGATGCCTGAGTTCAGATCCTTGCTGAAAGCTTGCCCTTCCTAGACTTTTCCTGCATAATAATCAGATTTACATCAGAACAGATACATGTCTGGCAAGGGCATAGGAAGACTTAATAATAGGCTGAGTTTTAGCCTTTGAGAAACAGGATTGTAAGTAGATGATCTCAAGTGTAAAGATGATGCTGAACTAGACAGGTTTTTTGCCTAAATAACGGTGTTAGAAAACATACTTTTAAATTTGCCACTTTGGTACATTGTAGAAAAGTACAGAGAAGTAAATGGAACTGATTATAAGGTTTCCTGATTACTATTTAATTCAAAAAAAAAAACTATTATGTAAATATTGACATTGTAACCTCTATTTAATAAAACTTTGTTTAATTTACTTTAATAGAATTACGACTATATTCTGGTATCCACATTTTTGTAAGAGGTTTTTTTTTTTTATGATAAAACTGTCAAAGATAACTACGCTTCTGAGAAGCTTGTTTCCTACAGTAATAATTTTAGCTGCTTGATTGCTTATGAAATTGCATTTTTTTTTTTGACAGATAAGGTGAATCTTTGTTCAAAAAAAAAAGATGAGATATTTGCTTGAGACTAAGCCTGCTCTTAACCATGGTGAATGTCCTGTCTGCTTCACTGAGAACAAAATTAGATCAGATATACTAACTTTTTCTCTCAACACTGCATACAATATTTTAAATGTGGTTACATAAGCACATCATCTTAATTTCCTACTTGAGATTAAATATAGAAAAGTCATATATTATGCTTTGAACATTCAAGGGTTAAAAATCCTTGATAACATACATTTCAGTGTCATACATATTATTTAATATGTATATAAATACATATATTGTAATGGTCAAAGACATTTCTGGAATTCTAATAAGCAGAGCTGCAAACATCGTCTACAAGCATCACATTTAATAAGCAGTTCTTTGCAAAGGATTTGTCGAGAGACATTTGTTTATATATGAATGAGTGCTATATAAGTGTTACCTTTCCCTCAGTGCAGTGCTTTATCATGCCTTTTATACGAAGGAGGTAAGCTCTGACCCATATGGATTTAGCTACAGAGTACTTTTTGAGAGCACTTTGAATCTGAGAGCATTTGTGGTCTTGCAGAAGCACTTACCCACTTGCTCAGTTGGACCCTGAAACAGATATACAAACAAGTTGTCAGGTGAGAATGCAAGAATAACTTTAATTATCTTTAGGCCATAGCATGTCTGTCAAGTGCCAGTGTATTTGTTGAAGTGCTCTGTTCCTTAGAAACGAATTACAGTTTCCAGGTGTAGGCATACTGACAGGTCTGTCATTGTTTTTATCGCGGTCCTATCCTTTCTCTTTGTGTGGCTAGTCCAACATGAATGTGCTTTTCATGTGAAAATGTGATTATCACGTTTGGCTTACAAAGGACTATAATATTTCATAAAATCAATTGGATAAGTGTGATTTGTCATTTTTTTTCCTCTCACTTTATATTTGAACTGCCTTTTGAATCAAGGACTCATAGAATGGTTTGATTTGGAAGGGACGCCTTTAAGATCATCTTTTAATTGGTTATTAATTAATTAATTAATTGGTTGGCTATAACATAAGAATATATATATTTATATACTTTTAATTATAGGAAGTACTTGAAATATTTCAATCCTAAAAACTGTGGAAATTTCAATTAAGTACAATTAACTGAAGTCCATATGTTTAGGTAAGCCCAAACAGCTTTCTACTTTTTCACTCACAGCAGTATTCTGCTTTTCAATAACAAATTTTCTTCCATAAGTATTTTTCTTCCATCAGCATTTATTACATTACAAAATGCAAAATACTGAAGTTACTGTTGGCATGCAAAAAGATTTTAAGATAAATGCAGAAGTATGTTTTCACTTCTTTAATTAAAAGACAAAGGCAAGAAACACAAAATTAATGAATGTCTAGTAATAAATTTACTCAATTAAGCATTGAGTAAATTCTGAGTTCTAACGACATAGATTGGGAAAGTGTTTTATCAAATAAAAAAAATCAAATAATCTAATAATTCACCTTTATTCATCATGAATGCATGACAGACCTTTTGTAGATCTTTGACAGAGAAAAGGGAGAAAATAAATTTTAAGATGTGGAATTTGATTATTCCCACCGAAGTGGGAGAGTTAAAAGAAAGAAAGGAGATCAACGAGTGCCCCATATCCCAGAAGAGTGTTTTTACCCCCAGTCCGTCCAGTCTTTAATGATACAATTCTGCTTCAGACTAAGGATTGCATCCAGTCATCCAAAAAGACATTTGAGATACTGCAGAGAAGCTAAAGCATAGTGATGCATGTACATGATGTGGGACCATACGCTTTTTGGAGCGGTATTTTGGAAGCTGGATAGGAGCGTAGAACTTCCCAAATGACAGTTGCATTCAAAAAACTGCATTGAACATGATATCTCTATGAAGTATAATAATAAAACCTTTGACATTTCACTGAAAATCAGACAAAATTTAATTGTATTCTTTTAGTCTGTGTCTTTTTAATACAACAATTAGCTTGAAATTAATTCCTAGCCATCAAAGTGAGGAGATGTAGCTTATCCTTTGTGCTTTCCAAGAGTTTAGTAAAAAAACAAAAAACAAACAAACAACAAAAAAAACCTGTTCTATTGCAATTTCTTAGTGTAGTGATTTTGCTCAGCTGGGCAGCAGAGCTCCACGAGAACCACTCGCTTTCTCCCCCTCCTCAAAGGGAAAGGGGGAGAAAATACAACAGAAAGGGCTCAAGGGTTGGGATAAGGACAGGGAGACAGCAATTATTGTGATGGGCAAAACAGACTCAATGTAGGCAAATAAGAGAAATTTACTGCTTATAACTAACAAGCTAGAGAACTGAGAAACAAAGAAAACAAACTAAAACCACCTTCTGCCCCATACACCCTCTTCCACCTCCTCCCCCTGAACGGCACAAGGGAACAAGGAATGGGGGCTGTGGTCACTCCCTAACGCTTCGTCTCTGCTGCTCCTTCAGGGTCACTCTCTGCCCCTGCTCCACGTGGCGTCCCTCCCACGGGATGCCGTCCTTCCCGAACTGAGCCTGCGGGGGCTGCCCACAGGGGTAAGAACTGCTCCAACGTGGGTCTGTACCACAGGGTCCATCCATCAGGAGCAAACTGCTCCAGCACGGGTCCCCCACGGGCAGCAGCTCCCCCCAGACCCCCTGCTCCTGCGTGGGCTCCTCTCCACGGGCTGCAGCTCCGGCCCGGGGCCTGCTCCTGCGGGGGCTCTCCATGGGCCGCAGCCTCCTCCAGGCCACATCCACCTGCTCCACCGGGGGCTCCTCCACGGGCTGCAGCGTGGAGATCTGCTCCGTGTGGGACCCATGGGCTGCAGGGAGACAGCCTGCTCCACCAGGGGCCTCTCCACAGGCCACAGGGGAACTTCTGCTGTGTGCCTGGAGCACCTCCCCCTTCCTCATGCACTGACCTTGGTGGCTGTAGGGCTGGTTCGCACTAGTCTCTCCCAGCTGCTGTTGCTCAGCAGGTTTTTGTTTGTTTGTTTGTTTGTTGTTTTTTTTTTTTTTTGTCTCTTTCTTAAATCTGCTCTCACAGAGGCTCAGACTGTTGCTTATTGGTTCGGTTCTGGGCAGTGGCGGGTCCCTTTGGAACTGTCTGAAACTGGCCCTTATCTAACATGGGGCAGCTTCTGGACTCTTCTCACAAGGGCCACCCCTGCAGCCCCCCAGCTACCAAAACCTTGCCACTACACTTTCTCTACAGCTTTAGCTATGTGACTTAGGGTTAAGTTAGTACTTCCTGACTAAATTTTGTCATAAAAAAGGTAATCCTTGTTTATTTGATCCTGTGTGGGCTTCCCACAGGCAGCAGCTCTTCAAGAACTGCTCCAAATATGGA
Source organism: Anser brachyrhynchus (assembly GCF_964034855.1). NCBI lineage: Eukaryota > Metazoa > Chordata > Aves > Anseriformes > Anatidae > Anser > Anser brachyrhynchus. The sequence goes on along the minus strand of NC_137694.1, from coordinate 174,071,308 downwards.
TCCGTACCACAGGGTCCATCCGTCAGGAGCAGACAGCTCCAATATGGGTCCCCATGGGCTGCAGGTAACCCCACGTCACCTGCTACTTTGTGGTCCTGTCTCCACAGGCTACAGGACTGGCCCAGAATCTGCTCCAGCGCGGGTTCTCCACAGGCCGCAGCCTCCTTCAGTGCAGGTCCACCTGCTCCATCGTGATCTCCTCTGTGGACTGCAGCATGAAGTTCTGCTCCACCGTGGTACACCATGGGCTGTAGGGGGACAACCTGCTTCACCATGGTCCCCTCCACAGGCCACAGGGAACTTCTGCTCCAGCACCTGGAGCACCATCTCCCCTCCCTTCTTCACTGACCTTGGTGTCTGCAAGGCTGTTTCTCACTCCTCACTTTCCCAGATGCTGTTGATCAGCATTTTTTTTTTCCCCTTTCTTAAATATGCTCTTACAGAGGTGCAAACAACTTCCTTATTGGCTCAGCTCTGAACAGCGTCAGGGCCCTTGTCTAACATGGGGCATCTTCTGTATTCTTTTCACAGAAGCCACCCCTATGTCTGCCTGGTACCAAAACCAGGCCACCTCCACCTGCTCCAGGACACCTCCACCTGCTCCACCAGGGGCTCCTCCACGGGCTGCAGCGTGGAGATCTGCTCCGTGTGGGACCCATGGGCTGCAGGGGGACAGCCTGCTCCACCAGGGGCCTCTCCACAGGCCGCAGGGGAACTTCTGCTCCCATGCGGGAAGCACCTACCCCCTCCTTATACACTGACCTCAGTGCCTGCAGGGCTGTTTCTCACTCCTCTCTCCCAGCTGCTGTTGCACAGCAGTTATTTATTTAATTATTTATTTTCCTTTCTTAAATCTGCTCTCACAGAGGCTCAGACAACATTGCTTATTGGCTCAGCAGTGGCGGGTCCCTTTGGAACTGTCTGGAACTGTCTCTGATCTAACATGGGACAGCTTCTGGATTTTTCTCACAAGGGCCACCCCTGCAGCCCCCCGGCAACCAAAACTTTGCCATGTAAACCCACTACACTTAGCTTTCTCTATTGTGACTTAGGGTTAAGTTAGTACTTCTTGACTAAATCTTGTTATAATCTTTCTTTCCACAGTACTTGCAAAGGATCTTTCAAAATTTAGGTCAGCTGTAGATTTCATTTCATGTAGGGGAAGTACTTAGAGACAGCATAATGAAATAAGAGTTTAAATGTTGTTGTTTGTCTTGATTTATTTTTTTTTAAGACATATTAATATGAATGTTTTTATTGGAAGATATTTTGAATGAAAATTGTAAGGATGTTATACGTTTGCAAAATATTTACTAACAGAAACATTGAAATAAAGAATTACAGAAGAGTAATATATATATATATATATATATATAGTTAAAGTTCACTGTGAAGTGGCAGTGGTAAACTGTTCTTTATGACCACAGAAGGAATAAGAATGCTTCATATAGAGAAAGTAAGGCTAGATGAAACAAACCAAAAACCAAAAAAGTCATATTTTTCTAGCTCCAAAGGTAGCAGAAGATAAGGCTAGTTAGGAAAGATGTGCAATCATTAGTTTTGAATATGTGTAGCAACAATTTAGAAATAAATTAAATTAAATAGTCAAGGAGATCTAGAAGTATATATATTTACCTGAGAAAAAAAAATGGAATAGATGAGCTTATGTAAGTAATGGGTTTGTGATCTGCATGTATTCATTTTGAAAACATCCGGTCTGCACGTCTTGCACTACTGTAGTTATCTGATTACTGTGTGTTGACTTAAGTGTATGACTTTGTGTATTGGCGCACACCCCATCTCTCTCCATCCCTTTCTCCTTTTGTACTAACTCTCCTTTATTAAAACAGCTTTTAATCTAATATTTGTTGTTCCTTTCTACAAGTGGAAGAAGCTCGAAGCAATGACACCAGGTACATTTGATTAGTATTTGAAGCAGGGACAATTTCACATACGGTACTGGTACTATAAAACAACAAAAACAACAATAACAACTCAAATGCTATATAATTGCATTTTGTGGAGGATTTAATTTTTAGGCATGTTTTGAAAATCTCTGTACCAAACTCCTAAGGAAAATAGTTCTTAATTTTATAAGCCTGGATGTGTACAAGTTTAGCTGATTGCTATTGCCAAGAGACCTGTATATCTAGGCAGAGAACTTAAGATGACAGTGAAACTTTAAAGCAGAAAAATTGTGATTTACAGAGTTTAGGAAACTAAACGGAAGCAATAGTTAAACCATGAGCCTTTCAATTCATAATCTCAGATTTAAGTCTCTAATTTCCCTCCATGACCAAATTTAAATATTTTAGACTTTTTTTTTTTTTTTCCCCTAGAGTAAGGGTGCAATCCCCTCAACTGTTTTTTAGATATATCTAATACAGATGGAATTAACTAGGGTGTTATAGATATCTGTATTTAGATAAGCTGAAACATGTTCAAAATAACCACGTAAGGAGTTAAAAAGAATAGTCATGTCCTTCCAGAGTATCAGGTAGAGGCTAACCAGTATGATCAGTCCAGATCAAGTAGCAGATTACCATTTTTAGGAAACAGAATTGTGCTCCAGATCTTTCAAGCAATGTAGATATAAAACCAACCAACCAACCAAAGAGGTCTTCACTTGTGTTACATAGCAATGGACAATTTTTATAAATCAAAGAAAAAGAGACAACTATTATTTTTTTTAGAAGTGAACATAGTGACTGCAAAATATGTCAGTCTTTAGAAAAATGTTCTGTTCTAATATTCAACAAGATTTTACATTAATGTATACAGTGTAGCTAGTAATTTAGAAATGCTTGATGGTTGGGAGTATCCAGTCAAAGACAGAGTGTGACCTTCATTTTTGCTGAACAGTATGTTTTTCATTCTTGCAGGAAAAACATAGCTTAACTGAATGCCAAGGTCCTTGCTGTTTCTCTCTCCCAATCTGAAACCAGTTTCTTTAAGGGTGCAAGTCGCCTGTTTCGTTGTAAATGCTTATCTCAGGATAAAATGAGCAATATTGTAGAATTTCTTATTTCGGTCCATTAGCTAAAGACAGTTTAGGATGTCTCAGGCATGACATTGAAATAATCTGCATTTATCAAATAAATGCTGTACAGGTTATTCTATTGAATGCAAGTCAACTGTTAATTTACACAGTAGTAAGAGACTTAAAGAGGAATCAGTAATAGAATTAAGCTGAGAGATCTAAGTTTCACAGACTACATAGAAAAGTTAGGTGGAAAAGATGAAAGTGGACAAATAGGATTCAAAAAGCACATACAAAAACAGTACTGACAGGTACTTTATCTGTATAGTCTCCAACTGCATTAGGAAATCGCAGGACTGTCATACAGACCTTTAAAAATAACTATGCACTTCTGGAACTATCAACTCCGAGGAGTTTTCTTTCACAGAGTGGGTTTGTAAACACTTTACAAAAAGTGTTTCCCTGTAGAGTTTGGACTCTGTACAGACATTAATGCCTTCAAATTCATAAACCTCTAAAAAAACTTTCAGAGACACTGACAAAATGAATAGCCTCACTTCTTTCAGGGGACCCCCTGGAAGCCTCTTTTGGAGTACGCTGGCACCTGGAAATTAGAGATAGGAGAGCAGGGTAGAAGCAATAGAAAGCTGAAAATACTCTAAATACTCTGGGAGAAGGTTTTCCAGACTCATAGGCAGCAAATGTAGAGAAACTGCATTTTTTCCAGCCCTATTTTCCCAAGACAAACAGAATTAATATAACAGTACTACTAGCATTAGTAAAGAATAGTGTATTTTATACCCAAAGTCAAGAAGCTTTAAGAATTATTGCCATATCCTTTGAAGTAGGGAACTACCATCCCTATTATACCTATGGAGAAGCAATCACAACACAAATATATGTAATTCCCAAATGGTACGTTAAAGGTAATTTAGATGTGAGGTTACCTGCTTACCACTCTGTCACGGGTATCCTTCCCCCCCCTCCCCCCCCCCCCCCCCCCCCCATACATCAAAGCAATGTTTCAGGGAGCAGAAACTTTTCTGATTTATTTTTTTCCCAAATTTTCATAGTCCTTATTTATTAAATGGTTTTAAATTCTGAGTATCTTTTAGCAAATATAAAGCAAAATGCACTGTTTATTGTAATTGTTGTGATGATTCTAAAAGGAATACACATATACACCTTGGTGAAGATTTGGGCTTTAAGAATTCCCATTCCCATGGAATTCATAAATAAGAAAATAAGCAGTAGGAGCTCTGTCAGCAGTTCCAGCTGGAATACTCAAATAGTCATGCTTCCGACTTCTGGTCAAACTGATTACCCAGCCCCAGTAATTAGTACCACTTAATGTAAAGTGCTGTTCAGTGTATTAGAAACGTCTTGTCAGAAGATGCCCTGGGCTGACAGCAGGGTGACCAAACTAATTCTCGCTTTTAGAACAGACAGAAACTGTAGGTCAGGGATAAGCAAGATATGCTCACATTTCAGCTGCCTCAATTAGATCTGGATCTAGGATAAAAATGTCCTGTGGTTAAGTCATATATGCAGCTGACCCTTTGTCTTCATGAATATGAATGTTCACAGTTAAGTTGGGAAAAAATGTACTGGTGATTCCTCAGGAGTAAGGTGACAGGGTATGTTTATTTCTTTATTTTTCTTTGAGTGTAATGTCTGCTTTAGGTTGTATGGGATTTTTCTACTCAGACTTTGCTTAAAGGTATTCAAGAGTGTTAAAAAAAAAACAAAAAAACAACCTTTAAATATACAGAAAACAATACAGCTTATCTCCAGTGCAGAAATCTCATAAAACAATGAGAAGAACTTTAACAAAATCTTCCTCCCGAGTAATAGAAAACTATCAGATTTATGACGAAATAGAGTATTCTTTTTTTGAAGGGTGTTTTTCCACATTTTTCCTTTCCTATTTTAACATTAATTTTTTGACACATTAACTTCGTGACCTGTTATAACAAGCTGACTCAAGCTTAAATCTTGGGGATTGGTCTTTAATCAACATTAAAAATGACCCTGCCAGTTACCTGTAAAATAACAAAATACCTGACAGAAATCAAGCTCTTAAAATCATAAAAGAAATATTTTTTCCTTTTATAATAATAATTATATAAAATTATATATATTATATATTTTATTATTATATAATATATAATATACATTATATTATATATAATTATATTTTATAATAATAATTATAATAAAGAAACTTTATTCTCCTATTCTTCATATTGAAGTGTATGTTATAATTTTCAGAGATATCGGTAGGAATACACTGCATTATTTGAAATATATTTTAAAATTCCAGCTTCTTAAGAAATGTTTGATACATTAATCCATTAATCAACATATCATTTTTGACCTTGATATTAATTAATACCTTATGATTTTCAGTGATTCAATTCTATAAATAAGTCTTAAACTAACTTATTCCATACCACTTATATTTCTCAAAGAGTTTAGAAAGCAGATTTGGGGCCTAAGTATAAATATAAATACATTTGTATATACAATCTGAATATATTTCAAATGCATTTACAAATGCAATCATATACAGCTCTTTTCTATTCTGAATAAATTTAACTTAAAATAGAGCATGATATTTAATTTTGAATTACATTCTATAGTAGTGATTGCAATTAATATTAAAATGCAGCTTTTTGTCTAATGAACTGTGAATAATCAAGTTTTATGAAAAAAGCCCTAATTTGTTTAGGTACATGAATTGCCTAGTTATCCAATTATTGCTGCAAAATTACAAATGGAGAAAGTCAAATCTGTTAAATTAAGAAGGTCACCAAAGTAATTAAGACTGCTGAAGCATATTATTAATACTTTACAGTAGGTGGGGCACTGCTGAAATTTACCTGCTTCTCTTTGTTCTATAAATGATGGGCTTTTGTCCAATCAGTGTTTAAATGAGTTAATTTACAGATAAAAGAACTGTACAAGACAAGGCAAGGTTCTAGGCAAGAAAAGTTCTTATCAGTTACAAAATAAAATGAAAACTGTTTTCTTCCCTCAGAAATTTGATTGTGTGTTACTAATTGTATTTGGAGGATGTTGTATTTTTATTCTTGTGCTTCAAAAGAATATGAGATTTAACAGTGAAAAGGAAAAGCAGTGGTGTATGAAAAAAAGTACTGCACTGAAGATGTAGTGAACGATAAGCTTATTCCTATGCTAAATTTATGTTTTGGACATTTAACAAAGAAAACAGAGCGCAATGAAGAAATAAGTCTTCATCTTAACCAGAGTTAACTCTTGGTTTAATATTTCTGATGTGGTAGTGGTATTTAGTACCAAAGGAAGAAATATAGTTTGAGATTATGTGTTTCAGATACTGTGTGAAAAATAAAACGTTAATTATTTCAGACACTTCACTACTTAGAATAAGCACAGTTTGGTACAGGTGAATAAATCACTGTGGTGGTTTTACTAAAGTGGGGAGCCAAGCTCCAATGAAACCACTCTCTAACTCCCCCTTCTCAAAGGGAACGAGGGAGAAAATACAATAGAAAGGGCTCAAGGGTTGAGATAAGGACAGGGAGATTTCTCAACAATTATTGTGATGGGCAAAACAGACTCAATGTAGGCAAATAAGAGAAATTTACTGCTTATTACTAACAAGCTAGAGAACTGAGAAACAAAGAAAACAAACTAAAACCACCTTCTGCCCCATACACCCTCTTCCACCTCCTCCCCCTGAACGGCACAAGGGAACAAGGAATGGGGGCTGTGGTCACTCCCTAACGCTTCGTCTCTGCTGCTCCTTCAGGGTCACTCTCTGCCCCTGCTCCACGTGGCGTCCCTCCCACAGGATGCCATCCTTCCTGAACTGAGCCTGCGGGGGCTGCCCACAGGGGTAAGAACTGCTCCAACGTGGGTCTGTACCACAGGGTCCATCCCCCAGGAGCAAACTGCTCCAGCACGGGTCCCCCACGGGCAGCAGCTCCCCCCAGACCCCCTGCTCCTGCGTGGGCTCCTCTCCACGGGCTGCAGCTCCGGCCCGGGGCCTGCTCCTGCGGGGGCTCTCCATGGGCCGCAGCCTCCTCCAGGCCACATCCACCTGCTCCACCGGGGGCTCCTCCACGGGCTGCAGCGTGGAGATCTGCTCCATGTGGGACCCATGGGCTGCAGGGGGACAGCTTACTCCATCAGGGGCCTCTCCACAGGCTGCAGGGGAACTTCTGCTCTGGTGCCTGGGGCACCTCCCCCTTCCTCATGCACTGACCTTGGTGGCTGTAGGGCTGGTTCGCACTAGTCTCTCCCAGCTGCTGTTGCTCAGCAGGTTTTTGTTTGTTTGTTTGTTTGTTGTTTTTTTTTTTTTTTGTCTCTTTCTTAAATCTGCTCTCACAGAGGCTCAGACTGTTGCTTATTGGTTCGGTTCTGGGCAGTGGCGGGTCCCTTTGGAACTGTCTGAAACTGGCCCTTATCTAACATGGGGCAGCTTCTGGACTCTTCTCACAAGGGCCACCCCTGCAGCCCCCCAGCTACCAAAACCTTGCCACTACACTTTCTCTACAGCTTTAGCTATGTGACTTAGGGTTAAGTTAGTACTTCCTGACTAAATTTTGTCATAAAAAAGGTAATCCTTGTTTATTTGATCCTGTGTGGGCTTCCCACAGGCAGCAGCTCTTCAAGAACTGCTCCAAATATGGATCCGTACCACAGGGTCCATCCGTCAGGAGCAGACAGCTCCAATATGGGTCCCCATGGGCTGCAGGTAACCCCACGTCACCTGCTACTTTGTGGTCCTGTCTCCACAGGCTACAGGACTGGCCCAGAATCTGCTCCAGCGCGGGTTCTCCACAGGCCGCAGCCTCCTTCAGTGCAGGTCCACCTGCTCCATCGTGATCTCCTCTGTGGACTGCAGCATGAAGTTCTGCTCCACCGTGGTACACCATGGGCTGTAGGGGGACAACCTGCTTCACCATGGTCCCCTCCACAGGCCACAGGGAACTTCTGCTCCAGCACCTGGAGCACCATCTCCCCTCCCTTCTTCACTGACCTTGGTGTCTGCAAGGCTGTTTCTCACTCCTCACTTTCCCAGATGCTGTTGATCAGCATTTTTTTTTTTTCCCCTTTCTTAAATATGCTCTTACAGAGGTGCAAACAACTTCCTTATTGGCTCAGCTCTGACCAGCGTCAGGGCCCTTGTCTAACATGGGGCATCTTCTGTATTCTTTTCACAGAAGCCACCCCTATGTCCGCCTGGTACCAAAACCTTGCGACATAAACCCACTACAATCACCTTGTAATATAGAAGCGTATGAGGTGACCATTAGGGAGTCTTAATTTGTATGGGTACTTGACTACCTCCATCCTGAAAGAGTTTCACATATCACCCGTTGGTTTAGTATCAGGCACAGAAACAATTATCTTGAATATATGCTAGCATTTATTCCATCTCACTCTGAATTGTATTCTAATGGTATGAGTCCATAATATTTAGGATATGCATCATAAAAAGCAAGAAAATAAGAACAATACAAGGTAAAAAAAGCCAACATCTAGAGGCTGGATGAAAAACCAGGCAAAGTAAAAATGAAGTTCTGCGTGTCTGTGTGTGCATTTATTCCTTTCTGTGTGTGCCTTTATTCCTTTCCCTGGTTGATAGCTTATCTGGTGAGCAGAATTCACTGCCAACCTTTATGTCTTTGAAAACATAAAAACAAGCCTCTTGAAACTGACAGATCTATACAATTTATTTAGTTGCATATCAACCAATATGACATTCAGACTCAGTATGAAAGCTGCAAAAGTGTTGCCCAATGATCTGAAGTCAAACAGAGTAAAGTACATTGTTATTTCTCCTTGCTTTGGCATTTAAAGAGAATTTCCATTAGTCTGAGAGAGCTTCTTAGACGTTCCCCATTCAACCTACTGTATGGGGGAGATCAGCTGACTACCAGCTTTTTTTCCCTCTCTCTCCTATGTGGTGGTTTTACGGGGGTGGGCAGCCGAGTTCCACCACAGCTGCTCTCTCACTCCCCCTCCTCAAAGGGGAACAGGGAGAAAATACTATACAAAGGGCTTAAGGGTTGAGATAAGGATGGGGAGATCGCTCAGCAATTACCGTGATGGGCAAAACAGACTCAGAATAGGGAGACGGTAAGATTTATTGCCTATTACTAACAAGCTAGTGAAGTGAGAAACAAAGGAAAGAAACCGAAAACACCTTCCCCCCATCCACCCTCTTCAACATCGCTTATTGGCTCGGCTCTGGCCAGCAGCGGTGCCCTTATCTAATGTGGGGCAGCTTCTAGATTCTTCTCACAGAGGCCACCCCTATGGCCCCCTGCTACCAAAACCTTGCCACGTAAACCCACTACAACCTATTTTCAGAACACAGTGAGAGTGGAGAAGTAAGTAAAAGGTTCTGTTTTTGTTTTTGTTTCTTAAGTGTGAGTAGTAGCTAATGTGATCAAAATTGTGATCAATATCCCTGAAAGGTGTCAATCTGAACTCTAAATTAGAGTTCAGCTGTATATGGTCTAAGGAAATCAGAGCACACTAGAGATAGGAGCTGGGCCAAAATTTAAAAACAATATATGTTTTCCTAAAATCAGGGAATCGAGCCAGTTAAAAAAGAGAAAAATCCTTAGAGATAAAATGCAGCAAAGTCAGGATGGAAAGCCTAGAAAAATGCTTGCCTATCAATCACCATGAAGGAAGTAACCTAGACAGTGGCACAAGTAAATTCAAATTATATAACTATGACGCTCCTCAGAAACACAGAAGTACTGGTAAATCCTGTCAAAAATATGTCAGCCTGTCACATAGGCTGTATATTTTCATATGTTTATCAGTGAACAAGGTAAAAACTTGACTTTAAACCATGAAAGATTACTGGACTGCAGTATCTTCTCGGGATTTATGAAGTATCTGGTATCAGACTTTCAGATTCACAATTTTTCCTATATTATACCCATGACGTAAATACTAATAAAGAAACTTAAAGCTTGAGTTTTCCTTATAGTGTCAGATTCATGAGGAACTCTGGAGGGAATCTTTTAAAAAAAATGAAATAATTCAGCTAATTCAACAACTATTGATCAAAAATTTTTTTCACTTTTCTTAAGAAAATATAAAATAGCTCCTTGTGAACTAGCAATTTAAATCCTATTTGAAGTAAACTATTCCAGCAGAGGAAAAAGTCACTCCTGTGGTCCAGCTCAACCTTCAGCCACCAGTAGAAGCTAATATTAGTTGTGATTTGTAATGTTTTATCTATAAGGAGGCACTCATAAGCTGTTTCTCAACATAAATATTCACCTTGCTTGTTCTACCATTGAATCAATTCTCAACAGTAGAAAGATACCTATGTTGGTGCTGAAATCTTTTTCATAAGACCATTCAGTGTTCAAGTTTCAATGTTCATATTCATAAGAAATCACAAATATTTCAACAGTAAATTACTGTAAATTTATGAATGCAGATTCCTCTTCCATTGCATGTGTATTGCCTAGATGTGTTGAGAAGCCATTGAACGGATCACTGGAATACTGAACATCTAAATGTAGAGCCTTAGACTGAACATTAAACGCTGCTAAAACTATGGACATTTAGTAGAATTTTCTTTTGTCGTTTTTTTTTCTGCTTTTGACTATGTACTTTGCTGAATGGCCTTTGAAGTTTACACCCAACAGTGCATTTGAGAAGTTATCATTGTCTTTTCATTTTTTATGACAATGTAAGGCACAGTTAGAATTTAGAATTTGAAAGTGCAACCATGAAGTAGGTAGGATACAGTAATATGAATTTAAATGCTATAACTTGAATGTTTGTCATCACACTATTCTTGTTTTGTAAGCTTTGTTAGGGAAGTAAATCCCACAGTGAACATACTTTCTCACTAGCTAGTGCTAGACATATTCTCATTACTTTTCTTTCTGAGAGTATCATTCTCCTTTCCTCAGAGACATGTTCAGTCTTCAGTGCTCATTATCTCGAAAAATATCTTGAAATGGAAACAAAAAGCTTCTAATAGTCCTCAAAGATTAGCTTCAAAAGCACAACTGTTTAAACAGACAACAGCCATGAGCACCAAATTGTCTGCTATCTTCTAAACAGACACACGGGCCTTTTTGCTGTAATGTGACCTTCATTCAATTTGCTTTCAAGGTATCTGCATTTTTATTTTTTTTAACTTTCTGATGGTTGGATGAAGATCTCACTGAAATCAGTGACAACTCATAGACTCATCTCTTGTGTACTTAATTGTGTCCAGTGTTTTAATTTGTAAAAGTAAATTATGGTGCTTTTATTTCTAAATATTAGGACTAATAGTTTTTTGTTGTTGTTGTTGTTTCCTTTTTTTTTTTCCTGGCTTTAATGATAATAGGATTTCAATTAGAAATCAAAAATACTGTTTCTTATTTATGTGAAACGTAATAACTACCATTGATGTCCAAACCTGTTTGTGGCAAGAAGGATATTTACTTCTGGTTATCTTATCATATAATCTTAGAGACACAGACATAAATTCAGTAACTTAGATAGTCAATACTTTTTGTATTGACTTTTACTTTTGTAAAGGGGAATGTGTTAGTGAAAGTTACTAAACAGGAAAGAAGTGGCACTGTTGCTAATAATGTCTCTATCCTTCTCTCTCTTTCCTAAGATATATGATCTTGCTTGCCATTGAGACAGCTGGCAGGATAATGTCATTTAGATTGACAAGAAGTTATCTGTCATCATTCTCTGCAATGTTCCTTAGCAAGTTAGAAAAATAGACTTGTTTTGTCTTAAATAATAAGAAGGTAGGAAACCTACCTTAAGACAATTTAAAGTATGAGCCCACTGAGCTGCAACAAGAAAAAAGATTTAAAATTAAATGTGCATTTTTCTTCACAACATTTAGAGAAGAGATATTAGGCTATGTAGACTATTTTTGCTGTAAGAATGAAACTTTCTAAGAGACTTGTCAATATTTTTAGGATAATTGAAATCTTACAGTCCCTCCTAGTGAAAATTTAGAGTCTAAACCACTTCCAATTAAAGCAAGTGGAAATATTTTCACTAAGCTTAGTAGGATACAAGGAAAAGTCATCCTCTAATCTCAAGCAATATAGTGAATGGTATGACAGACATGCTAGCATCAATTTACATCCTTACAGAGAAACAAAAGAGTTTAGGAAATCATTGGCTATAAAGAGGAAGGACGACAAATACATAGTTTGAGAGAAGTGTACATAACTAGATGTAAGTAAAAATTACTCTGGCAGAAAATTTGTATGTTGAAATATATTCAAATTTATATTAGAAATTTATAATAGACCCCTGGATCAAAATCGTCACAAAGTTGAGGAAATGGACCATGAAATAAAAAGGGTTTGTGATAAAGGATAAAGGGCACTAATGGGAGATTTTAATTACCTAGATATAAACAGGTATAAATCTGAAGTAAAGCTATAGCCAGAAAAATGATTCTGCAAAGAATAGCATTTTGAGCTTCCATCTAATTTCTACTAAATGGCATACACAATAATCTTGTTCAATTTACAAATCAGAATGTTTCTGACTTTTACTTCTTAGAACTGAACTTAAAGTCTAATGATTAAATTTACATTCTTACTGCTTCTATCCCTACCTATATGTGAGAATCAAATGTCAAATAGAAATGCTTTCGATGATGAACATAACAGAACCACAGGTGCTTCAGTACTGAATTGTTCATATTAATAAGACACACTTATTTAGTAAGCAAAATGTAACTGCTTACAGAAGATGAGTAGGTAAAACGCAAATTCAAGGTGAAACTTTTGTGAAAATTAATCCTACATTATAGGAAATTAGTCTCACCTAATTACAAAACTGGTATCTTTTTCATGGATGCACTAAATGACTTTACCCAAAAACAGCTTGCTGCATATGCAGCCACATAGCCTTGCTCACTTTAAAACTGAATAATGCATGTTTCAAGGGAAACACCTAGGAAACAGGTCATGATCCCTTCCAGTTCGCAAAACAATAGAACCACAGCACAAATGCATAAGATACCCAAACATCCTGAAGCACCTAATAAATGTTAGAAAAAAATAATAAAAATGAAATTTGATTCTACAGTGTTACAGGTCCGGGGAGATCAACAGAATAACATATCTATGAAAGTTTAGTTAGTCAAAGGCAGAGTGTATATGGCTTTCACAGCAATCAGAGTACTGAACGAAATTGGGTCACTTGCAGTGAAATTTAATTTAGAAGCAAGCCTCAGAAAATTCTCATGAGGTTGAGATATAATAATGGTACAGTTATGGAACATACGCTTTTGATTATTCATTTTGAAAACACCATTTACTGTGATATTCACTAAAATAAACAAACAAATAAACAAATAATGTGTATATATATATATATACATTCAACTAAAAATGAAACATTTGGATGCCTGTCAAGGCAGAAGATTTCTATCAAACTAAAAGTAAGCTTCTTTTTCTGCAATTTTCCTTTAAAACGTATTATTTTTATTTCAAATGAAAAACCACACTGTAGAAGCAATGACCTTATATTAACAGAAGCTTCTGTTCTTTATAAAGCTGTATCATTCATTGTGGCCTACCACGACAACTCAGAACTAGTGGCAGGTCCAGTATACAAAGCTCTGAAGCTTTGGAGTACCCAGGAGCTCTTCACTGTGACCTTTTTAGTTCTGTGCTTATGAGAAATCACTAAATAAATTGTGATGATGGATAAGCTATAAAGTTGTCACTTTTACTTTGGTTTTGCTTTGTTACATTTTTTTTTTCATCAAGTCCTAAAAGGCATGTTTGCTCACTCTCTCAAGGTTTTTCAGAAACTGAAACACGAATAAATAAATAAATAGGGGATAGATTTATTATTACTATTACTATTACTATTACTATTACTATTTCGTTAAGATTGAAATTACTCTATATGGCACAAGGGAAAAAAAAAAAAAAGTGTGGAGAGCAAGGAATAACCATAGTTCTTCTCTCAGGTGAAGGGTTCAATCCACCTAATAGCACTTAACTATTCAGACTTCACTGAGCAACGTATAGCAGATATGCCTTCTAGTAAGTAATGGGAAGCTACGAGAACACATGCATGCACTCTGGAAACATTTTGAAACAAGGCTGCAAGTTCTATCAGAGGTTAAAGAGTAGATATGTCTTCATTGTGTGAATTATATCTGTATTAAGTTTGATGTACATCACCATACTGCCTGCCACTGCAGAAAGATAACCATGAATTATTTTTAGACACCATAATGTCTCTTATGTCTTTTCTTGCAGTTGAATCCTAATCCCTGAGATAAGCAAAAAGATGTGGAGACTTTTTTTTTTTTTGGTAAGAATTATTTATTTCCTGACTTTCTGTTTCTGTAATAGTTAAATTCTCAGTGCTAATAATTATTTGATTAGATCTTTAAGATTTCAGTTATACTAATATTAAATTATTGGCTTTATTTTTAAGGCATGTAATTTTGAGTGTAACAAATGCCAAGGAAAACATGCTGAAAACATACTCCTAGTGTGAACTAGTGCAGTTCTATGAATTCCCTAAGCTGATGATGAGGACAATGATTTAAATTCAATTCAATTTAAATGATTTAAATTCAATTCAATTTAAATTGAATCCCAAATATTAAATAAAAATAAAAATGAAGTAATCCGTGATCATAGTTTTTAAATTTTAACAAATACAAGATTGAATTTGAGAAGAAATATTGATTACTCATGTACCCTTCAGATCAACTTCTTTGGAGCACAGGGACCGAGGACTTTGTCTTGTCCCAGACTATTGAAGAAATTTACTAGTGAAAACCCAAAGAGATGAAACATTTAGGGTCTTATGGCTGTTAAAAGCATCAGTGTATCCAAATTTCATCTAAACCCCTTTATGGATTTTGAACTTCATCACACTGGTGTTTGGATATAAGCCTCTAAATCACTTTTCAGAATGTTACTGTACTATTTACCTATGACATCTTCTCACAAGTAATATATTTTAAAATATATTATAACAAGTAAATTCATTACCTAGAACCTAAATATAAAGCCCTATAAGTGAATACAGAACAGCTTCAAATTTGAGTTCAAATGAATAAGATATAAATATATCCCTCGTTTTACAGGATCTGACTCCAAATTTGCTAATTTGCTTTGAAAAAAAAAAAAAAAAGATGCATCTCATACTTTACATTTGATATATCTGTTGGGTTCTACACATAATAACTATGCTAATAACATGTCCGTTTTGAAGGAGAAAGGTATAGAAACAGTCAAAATATCTAGTACAATTAATCCTTTAGTCCTTATACCTCTCCACAGAGCTATGGAATGAAATCAGCAAGAAGAAAATAAAAAACATACAAGACTGCTAATGAAATCTGTGTTCTTTAATGTTAATAACACAATTTAAATTAGAATTTAATTTAGAATTTAATTTAGAATTAGTGAAGAGTCTGGGGTGAAGTAGACACAAGTAGACACCACTGTACTGCTCAACATGGAATAGCAAGCCTTGGGGTTTTGGTGCACACTCTGGTTGCAGCTCAGATTTTGTTGATATAAGGCTGAGATGCACACCATCTTCACCTAATTAACTGTCCTGATCAAAGACTAGACAATCAGGCTTTCTAACTAGCTTTAGTTGAGATAGCTTCAAGGTAAACTGGTCACTGATTGGAATTTTATGGAAAATTGAATTCAAATACATAAACTCATCCTAAATCTTGTTTATACATCTGCTTCTTGGATCTGTCTGTTTTTGTTTGTTTTGTTTTTCTTTTGAATTGTCTTCCAGATCTGAACAAAGTAGGAGTCTTTCCAGTAAAGGTATATGACAAATTCTTCAGCTTTCAGCCTCCTAGTAAACCAGAAAAAACATTTAAGACAAAGCTTGTAAAATAGTCAGCACAAAATTCAAATTCCTGGAGGAAATACAAAATTCTGTTACTTTGTTAAAACTGTATTGGGAGGTATTAAAGTAAGTGCATATAGGTAAAATATATAGAGACAGATAAATATAATTTTGTTAAGTGTAATGTGGTAGATAAAATGTCTTTATGTAGTATTAGGACTGCTGCAAACAACAGAGAAGGCACTAAATTTCACAAGAGATGAGATAAAGTATTTAGCTTTTCCATATCATCCTTCCATCAAGAGACGTGTCTCACTAGTGGTTCAACCATGCTGTACAGTGGATAAAGTATTAACATTAACTTCTTAATTAGGAACTCTAAGCCTTCCATATCCTCTAACACTGACTACTGTTAGTCAATGAATAAAATTTTGACTTTCTAAAAAGCAAAAGTCTACTAAGTCTAGTTTATGTATTAATAAGCTTTTGCTCATAACTGAAACAAAGAAACAAAAGATTTTTTTTTCTTTAAAAAACGATTTTGCATTTCCTTAATATCAGATGTTCTCTGAAAGAAAATATTAAAGATCTAAGATGAATATTGAATGAACATTATCATCATATTTTTAAGAGTATCTGTTTTGTAGAATCATAGAACCATAGAAACATAGGATCATAGAATGGTTTGCGTTGTAAGGTTAAGGTTGTAAGGTTAAACAACACCCAATTCCAACCCTCCTGCCATAGGCAGGAATACTTCATGTTGATCAAGGCCCCATCCAACCTGGCCTTGAACACTTTCAGAGATGTGGCATTCACATCTTCTTTGGACAACCTCTTCCGGTGCCTCACCACCCTCTGGGTAAAGAATTACTTCTGAATATCTAATCTAAACCTAACTTTTTTAGTTTAAAACCATTACTCCTTGTCCTATCACTACGCTTCCTGAGAAAGAGTCTCTCCCCAGCTGTCTCGTAGGCCCCCTTTAGGTACTAGAAGGCTGCTATAAGTCTCACTGAACCTTCTCTTCTCCAACCTGAACAACCCCAACTACCATCTCAGCAAGTCTTTGTAGGAGAGGTGCTCCAGCCCTTTGATCCTCTTCGTGGTCCTCCTCTGGACTCATTCTAATAGGTCCACATCCTTCTTGTGCTGGGAACCCCATAGCTGAATGCAATACTCCAGGTGGGGTCTCACGAGAGCAGAGCAGAGGGGGACAATCACCTCCCTTGTCCTTCTGGCCGTGCTTCTTTCGATACAGTCCCAGATATGGTTGGCTTTCTGGGTTGCAAGCACACATTGTTGGCTCATGTATTTCTTACATCCGTTCTCAATTTACCAAATCAGAAATTAAAGAGCAGGTTTTAGCTTGCTAGCTAGTCAAAATAAATTAACAAATAAATAGATAAATAAATAAAAAAATAATCACTATCATCCTAAACACTTACTTTTGATACATAACTGGACTTCAGTGGAATTAATTTCTTCAAGACATTTGTTCACCGTGTTACAGAGTTTAGGTAATTAACATATAGTGAAATTCATAATTTGCCAATAAATTAAAATAAAAATGTATTTACATAATTAAATTTGAATAATTTTATTTGGCCATACAAAATAGTTCTGTCTAAATTTTAAGAAAAAAAAATAAATCTAATTCCACCTTCATACCACAGTTTAACATTAACATGAGAAAAGTGGACACTGATTCATTACCTAATTATTACATGAAAACAAATATGGCAGTGAAATTAGATATTTTCAAGTTTAAGGATGCTTTCATTATTAACAATGCAGTCCAATGTAACTTCTTAACTGAAAATTATAATCTGAGAATAGATTCCTAATTTAGATAATATTATAAATATATATATATAATATTATATATATATATATATATATATATATATACAGTACAAAAGTAGTAGGTCTGGAACCAAGCTGCAGCTTCAAAAGTTTAGCATGTCTGGGAATAGTATTGAAACCTAGTTTCTCTTTTATTCATTACTACGGATACCAATTATAATTTTGGTTTATTAATGCTCCAGGGCATAAGATAATACCCTTCAGTCTTCAGTAACAGTTACAACATGTTTTAATAACAGTTAAAGATTATAAACTCTGTTGATACAGGTTTGCTCTCATGATACACATTTAACCTACGTGAGGCCCTCTAAAGTTAATCATCCAGAGCGATCTAACCAGTGAAGCAAATCAGTGAAAGAAATACAAAGCCATTTCTGAAGACAGCTAGAATTTTACCTGGAAAGTTTGTTGCTGAATTACTAGATGATGATCATTAGTTTTTCAATTAAAACAACTGCTAAAACAGTTTCAATCTGGCTTGGACATACTACCTCCACTGGACAGATAATTCAGTATTTGCCAAAGTCATGGCAAATGAGCATGAAATTTCATTTGGGAAAATGAAACGTATATATGTAGCTCTATTCTTAAGCTGGATATCATACTCCCAGCAACTAGTTACATTTCATGGCAGCATTTTATTATTATTATTATTATTATTTATAATTATATATTTCTTTCTGTCCAGAGGATTGTTTTCGTCATGTTTATTCCTCCACACTAGAAGCCTGTTCCCAATATCAATGACTATGTTTTTAACTTGCTCTAAACAATTGTTTTCTGAAGCAGCTGCAAAAAGGTACTTCACGCTTGATGTCTATCTCAATGACTTCTACAAGGACACACATATACCTGAACATATCCTGCCCTAGGAAGGCTTGGGAGAGTTAGACCTTCTAAGTCTTTTCGCAGCCAATGTTACACATTAGATTTATACATGCCCAGTCTTAGGCAGGAAGAGAAGGCAGGATAAGAAATACTCATACCTTATTTGTTTCTGATATATATATATATATATGTATATATAAATACATATATATACATATAAATATATACATATAAATACATATATATATAATATAAATATATATAAAATATAATATATGCATTATATTATACAATATATATAAATAAATACATATACAAAAATATAATTATATATTTTATATATATATATATATGCTCTAAAAACAAGGAAGCAAGAGACTTCCTTTTAAGAGCAAAACAATGAAGTACTTAGGACCCTGTAGAAGTCTGAACAATTTCCTTCTGCCTCTTCTACGCTGTTGATACATTGGAATCATTTTTTTTATCTCCCCCCCCCCCCGAATTCTTTGAAAGGTCCTGTGTATGTCAAGCCATGAAAAATTGGTCAGGGAAGAGTCTCATGCTCTTAAAACCTTGTTATAGGGAGAAGAGAATACCCTTTCTAAACATAGTGAAGATCTTGTGGTTAGTCTAACTAGTTAGATCTGTATAACCAAAAATGAAACAAGCAGTAATAAGTAGTTCAATTAAATATTTTTTATTACTTACTACAGGTCTAAAAGAAAAAAAAAAGACAGAAAATTAGTAGAAATTCTCTAAAAGTTAACAGCTCTGTCTCCCTTGTATTTACTTTAAACAATCATCTGACTGCAAAGCCAAAATCCAGTTAAAACATTTTAAGTTGTTAATTAGGTACTGACGTCTAAGATTTACAAATTTAAATTAAAAATTAATTATATATATGTATTTGTATAATGTTTTATTTATTTATATTTTTTATTTATTTTTATGTATGTATTAAATATTTATTTAATATATTTGTATTTATGCCTTTGTAAACTATCAAGGAACAATCCTTGAACTTAATAGTTTTAACAGAAACTTTGATGTAGGTAATGTTGTCAGATAAATCACTTTAAATCTACAAAGTAGATTCATATTCACATCAATGTAATAAATACAGTCTAAATTCAATTTACAAGTAACGAAAACTATCATATTTTCTGTACAATGCAAAATATCAAAAGAGAACATCACTGATTTCATTACCATCTGTCTGTCATTCTGTCAATAGAAGATAACAAGCAAAGTAGTTTCATTGGAGAGAGTCTTTATGGAACTCCAATGCAAATAAAATTAAAGACTACTGAAAGTGTGAAGGAAGATGCTCATTCAAAAATAAATTTCCATAGAGCTACAATTAAAAGGGAGAATGCTACTAAAAGCATATGCGGTTTGTAAAATCAAATGCAAGAATTAAAAATTTCCCTAAAACTCCATATTTCAAGAAGTTCATCTATTAAAAAAAAAAAAAAAGTTAGAGGAAAGTGCATATTACTTTGACGTTTTAAACTGACTTTGGTTTTTACTAAACACATTTAAAAGTAATACTGAGAATAATTTATTGTTTTCTTTTTATTCCTTTTAATAGCTTCTTATTCCTTACACAACAATGTAAAAAATTTTTATATAATGAATGGAACATTTGGAATATAATTTTAGAATATTAATTTATTGATTTCACTTTAATTTTAATCATTTTAATTTAGATTCACAACAATGCACTGTATTCCTAAATGTATGAATATATACATAGTTTGTTACTGTTAAAACAGTTTTCTCAACTAATACATTACTCAGAATCTGATGCGTGATTTTTTTTTCTCCTTCTCTCTCTCTCTCTTTTTTTTTTTTTTTTCTCCTTATTTTCTCTTTCATACAGCCCCATATTTTGCTTTACTATAAATAAAACCTTTGAGGTTTTAATATATTCCAAACCAAAATAATTTGGGGCTTTTTTAAAAATTGAAATAAGATACTATATTTATTTCAAAAATCTCTAATTCACTTCTTACTTACTCTTTGTTTTTTGTTTTTTGTTCTTTCCCATGTGACTTTAATAAAGTCCCAAATAAATTAGCTAGAAGAGGAAGAAAAAGAGAAGAAATGAGAAGAAGAAAAAAAAAATAAAAGAAAAATAAAGAGAAGTGTCCTGGTTCCAGTTAGGACAGAGTTAATGTTCCCTCATAGTAGCTGGTAGGGTGCTATGTTTTGGATTAGGATGAGAAGAGCGCTGATAACATGCTGATGTTTTAATTGTTGCAGAGCAGTGTTTACACCAGGCCAAGGACTTTTCGGCTTCTCGCTCTGTCCTGCCAGCGAGCAGGCTGGGGGTGCAGCAGGAGCTGGGAGGGGACAGACCCAGGACAGCTGACCCAAACTGGCCAAAGGGGTATTCCATACCATCTGACGTCATGCTAAACAATATATAGGGGTGGCTGGCCGGGGTGGGGGGGCCGGCTGCTCGGGAATAGGCTGGGCATCGGTCAGCGGGTGGTGAGCAATTGCATTGTGCATCACTTGTTTTCTTACACATTATTATTGTTAATACTATTACCATTATCACTATTATTATTATTATTGTTATTATTATTTTCCTGTCTTAATAAACTGTCTTTATCTCAACTCACAGGCTTCACTTTCCCGTTTCTCTCCCCCCATCCCAGAGAGGGAGGGGGGAGGGTGAGCGAACGGCTGTGTGGTGTTTAGCTGCCAGCCGGGTTAAACCACAACAAGAAGAAAATAGAAGAAAAGAAAAGAGAAGTAAAGGAAAGGAAAGGAAAGGAAAGGAAAGGAAAAGAAAAGAAAAGAAAAGAAAAGAAAAGAAAAGAAAAGAAAAGAAAAGAAAAGAAAAGAAAAGAAAAGAAAAGAAAAGAAAAGAAAAGAAAAGAAAAGAAAAGAAAAGAAAAGAAAAGAGAAAAGAAAAGAAAAGAAAAGAAAAGAAAAGAAAAGAAAAGAAAAGAAAAGAAAAGAAAAGAAAAGAAAAGAAAAGAAAAGAAAAGAAAAGAAAAGAAAAGAAAAGAAAAGAAAAGAAAAGAAAAGAAAAAAGAGGCTTTTTTTTTAATATTCCTTATTCATTTATTCAACAGTTTTATGGGAATAAATATGAAGATGATGAATTAAGATAATCATGCATGTTTGTGTACTGGATAAGAAAAACAGAGAGTTTATTTAATACACTGAAACCATAAAATTTCAGCCTAATCAAAGGAATTGTGGAAGATACACTCAAATGTTTCATATTAAAGTGGTATAAATAAATAAATAATCAAAACTCAGTTAATGCAACAAATGTTATACTGCATTTAATTTGCCCAAAAGAGCAAGCATGTTTGTTTTAGTAGGTTATATCGTGCTTTTTTAGGTCAACACCAAAACCATGCAATTTTTGTACATCTCTTTCTACATATAAATCTGCATGTGAATATGTGGGAGTATAACAAATTCATCATATGGCTTACATAGAGTTTAATGAGCTATTAAGAATCTTATGAAGGCCAAGATACTAACATGAGAGTGAGTTTTCCAGCTATGCATATGAGTCCTTAATATGATGAATGACATTGCTGTGAGCATTCTTAGGAAATAAATATATATAAACACGTACATACACATTTATATATAGGCTTACATACATTGCTTTTCTTCAAAGATTCCATTTAAGTCAGTGGAACTGTTACCTCATAATACACACATAGCTGAGAGCAAGTACGTTTTGTTTCAAATTCAGTGCAACCATAGTGGAATTAATTTCCCCTAAATTTAGCTAACACAGGTTAGTCATCTGGATTTTTCTTATATTTAGCAGAGAAAGACAGATACGTCCAGAGGGTACTACAATTAACCTACTTGAAACAGTTGTTCAATAACAAGTTTTTCCTGGAAGCAAAGCTTCTATTACTACTGCCAACAACCTGTTATTCTTACCTGCATAGTGCTGTTTGCCATAACTATTGAACACCAGAATAGTGATATAATCTAAATGAAAGATTTATATACTTCACCTCCTATTTCCTGGAGTCTTTATATATATATAAAGATATGTATATACATATATCTATTTCAGTCATTTAATTCCTGACACCTTCTCACTGACCAAGCAATGCTGTGCCCATTAGAGCAAATAGCCAACCTCTGAAATATGTTTAACTTACATGACCATTCTGGATGGATGTCACAGAAAAATAATTCACATATTCTCATATCTTCTTGCACATTTACTTTGACCAAGACCGCTTTTTCTCAGTCATTTAATTGTTTGGGGAAAGTATCCCTCTTACTCTTACGAGGGATAAGATTTATTTAATTATTACCATATCTAAAATTTTAAAATTTTAGGAGGACTACATCAACTCTTAAATGGCATGCTATTTTGAAAGGAACAACTTTGAAGGTGATAAAATACCATAAGTTTGTTGATTTTTAGATATTCTGGTAGTTTCACTTCCCTAAATTGTCAGGATGGCCATTTCTTGGCATCATTTTTGCATTTATTTGTCTATATAGAAGACTGATTCAGAGCACTTTGCACTTCATGGATTTTAGACATTATTCCTATTAGATAAGTTCTTAGAAAAGACATCTTTCATAAATTCAATTCAAACATTTAATTCCTGAAACAAATTTCTTCAAGGACAAAAAGACTAAAATACATATTAAGAATTTAAAGCTTATTTTCAAAATAAAATAAGAGAACAGCAATGAGAAACTGGTTATTTGAAGAAGATGAATTCCCACAGCAATACAGATGTCTTGCTAATATAAGTTGAATGAACTGATGTGCATTCATAGCAGTCCCCTCTGCCACCAGGATTTTCATTGAAGAGCCCTGAAATTGCTGAGAGAAGCCTGAAGGCTATCAAAAGGGACTTTGGGGGATTAGCGTGGCTACTGGATGAAGTGGGTGCGCAGGTGGTGTTTTCCTCTATCCCTTCAGTAGTAGGGAGGGATAAATCTGTAAATCTGAAAGCAAGTTTTAGGTACTGTTAAAAAGAAACATTGTATCTTGCTGTCAAAAAAAACACTACAAGTTTTTGTGTAAAGTTAGTGTTTTGTATTTCAAGCAAAATTTGTTAGAAATGTTTCAAACTTTTACACTTCTGCTGATCGTTAATGAGTGAATAGCATGTAGCAATATTTTTGCCCTGTGAAATGAAGAGACATACCAGGATAAAACGAGTTACTTTAAAACAAAATGCATGCATTAGAAATAGTTTGGATGATATATAGCACCAGATGCATACCGACAGTTGGTGTTGTCCCCCCATCCTCCCCCCCCCACACACAACCACACACATTTATTTATTAATTTAAAATAGTTATGAGACAGTTTCTGAGTCAGCTTTGATACGATTTGGAAATTCTGGAGAGTTGTTGACTTATCAGTAGAATACAGCTTATCACGCAAAAGTGATTCATGCAAATTTCCAAGGATAACAGGGACACACATTTATAATCTCAGCAAAAAAGACACTTACTATGTGAGATATGAAACTCTTGAAACTTGGTTCTGTTTATTGACTTGCAACAGGTATAGAAGTGTGAGAAAGAAAGTTGTGTTTTTGCAGTACAATGTGTTTTTGCAGTGGAAAATTCCACTAACTATTCTCAGATTTCCTGATCGTAGCAGACTGAGGGGAGGGGAGGGGAGGGGAGGGGAGGGGAGGGGAGGGGAGGGGAGGGTTTTAAAAAAAAAAAAAGAAGTTTAAAAAAAAAAAGTTTTAAAATGAGGATAGTAATTCCATCCTTCATTACCATGCTTTTTGTTTGTTTGTTTGTTTGTTTGTTTGTTTGTTTTTAACTTTTATTATTATTTCATTGCTTCCCTGATTTCAGTCTGCTACGATCAGGAAATCTGAGAAAATTGCTGTCTGGATCCTTTTAACATTTCTTCAGTCCAAATTTCTCACAGAAGAACTCATGTTTTGCATGTTCACCTTGAGATGTATGATTGATTTTCAGAAACTGTTCAAGTTCTTCAGGTCAAAGTGAAATGTAGAATATATCTAAAAATTAAAAGTCATGTTTTCCCATTTTAGTCACCTAGCACTATAGTTTAAAATTAATTTTGTATGTCTAAAAATTAATAAGTTTTAAGATATTGCATAACTCTTTAAAAGAGGTAGTGCCATGGGGCTATCAGAACAGACTTTCTCTCTGATATTTTTTTTAGATTTCTAAATTGATCTGTCTCAGCTATGACCTGTTTCTCCACCCCATAACTCTGACAGAAAGTCATAAGAAATTCTTCTATTTATATAATAACTGATAGGCCACATGCTTTGTCTACCATCCATTTTCTTGATAGAGGCAATCAATTTGGAATATTCAGGTCATTGAAAAGGCAAGAACATGTTTTTCTTAAAACATATTATTAGAAGTGAAAACATAGACTGTAAGAGAAAAAACTGTATCATCTACATGTTTATCTATCTTATATAAAATTTCTCCTATGTTATCCTCATTCTAGTGATGAATGTTAAGCAAATTTCTCCACAACTTCTGCAGTAGTCCTCTTTAACCACCTGATTTATCTTCAAAAGCCTGTCAAGCATTGCCAGAGCTTTAATCTTCCCATCTCTCAAGGACTAAATATGTTCTGACCAAGGACTTTCAGTTACAGTGGAGGACCACACTAAGGTTTCAAACCAAGTCACTCTGCATTGCCATTTTATGATTTGTAGAGATGTCATTAGCAGTATTCAGCTCCCTCTTTCTCTATACATATCCTCAGTCAACTTAGGTAGTATAAGCATACAGTAAACAAAAAAAACGATGTAGTCAAGGCACATAAATCATTACAAGTGATTGCACAGCTGTCACTACTGTTACTTCACTGCATATAGGAAGAATGTACTTTGGCAACTTGTTTAACAAAACTTTTCTACTCTTTATTTCAATGGAGGAAACAGTTTGTAATTCAAGGGTGGGAGACCTGAAGGATCTATGCAGAATAGTTCTGCTTAACACTGGTTATTATATCAAGACTGGATCCCCCTAAAGTTTTTTGTTGTTGTTGTTTTATTTTATTATTATTTTTTTTTTTTACTTCTGTTGTAGCTAACTCTGCTTTAAAATTGCTTTTATGAGGGCTTCTCTGAAATATTTCAGATTTCTAGCATCTTCTAATTTCCTACTGTGGACTGAACATTTTCTGAACCAAAATAGAAGACATTAGTCTCAGCCCAACTTTCCAGTCAGAAGGCCTGGATTCTTAAGGTATTCTTAAGAAGGAAAGAAGGAAAGAAGGAAAGAAGGAAAGAAGGAAAGAAGGAAAGAAGGAAGGAAGGAAGGAAGGAAGGAAGGAAGGAAGGAAGGAAGGAAGGAAGGAAGGAAGGAAGGAAGGAAGGAAGGAAGGAAGGAAAGAGAAAGAAAGAAAGAGAAAGAAAGAAAGAAAGAAAGAAAGAAAGAAAGAAAGAAAGAAAGAAAGAAAGAAAGAAAGAAAGAAAGAAAGAGAAAGAAAGAAAGAAAGAAAGAAAGAAAGAAAGAAAGAAAGAAAGAAAGAAAGAAAGAAAGAAAGAAAGAAAGAAAGAAAGAAAAAGAAAGAAACAAAAAGTCACAGTATATGGAGTTGCTTTCCTTACTTTCCCTTCTGTGTTAGCAATTGGACCTGTGGGGGAGAGAGAGAGAGAGAGAGAGAGAAAGAGACAGTGCAGGGTGAAAGAGAGAGAGATTTACTAATTTAGAAAAACAATTCCTTCTATAGAAAATGTTAGCTGTATGCCTCATTAATGTGGCACGCAATGCAGTGTTGATGACATTTATCTTTTCATTGCAACCTAATAGTATATAAGGTCATAAATTCAAGGTTAAAAGTGATACAGATTTGACCTGTAATGAAAATGCAGCAGTTCTAATAATAAACAAGTGAATATTCTTGAATTATATTGGAATCATTTTTTGTAACTGTAACCCTCCTCTTATTATGAACCACATTAGATGTGGGTATTTGGGAAATGAAAAGCTAAAATCTATGGGAAAGGTAATGATCTCTGAAAATTTTCTCTAATGACTAATTTGTGGCTCAGTGGATTTCAAGAGATTATTGTTTTTTTGAAATGGATTCTATCAACTAAGGAGATAATGGAAATCATTAGGCTGCATAAAGTAAAACAGTAGATTTGTTACGTGAAGCTCTATTACATGAGCCTCTATTTCCCACACAATTTAGAAGTATTTTTTTCTTAAACTGAACTACTGTGTCAACTTATATTATGGACAAATTCTGATAACAGAGCACTCAATGGCAAAACTTTCATTAACCTCAATCGAATGGAGATTTGATTTTTATCAGAAGAAGTACTGTGATCAGTGAGATTTTCAGATGCTTAATATTGTTCAAAATATATCTCTGATTCAAGTTCCAGGTTTTTCACATTCAAGCAGACTAAAAGTATTTCAATCTTCATTATCAGCTCATGAACAATATCTTACAGAAGCAGTGCTGAAGTAAAAATTCAACCAGTAATTCATCCTGGTGACATTTATAGGCCTTACCCATGATCAGACTTATTAAACCAGATACTATACAAATTATAGAAAGACACACCCTGTGCTTTGAAAAGCTTAATATTTTAAAGTTCAGTACATGCCTGGAGACTATCCCAAATGCTGGAAATATCTATGATATAATATTATAAATGGTTCTTTATCATTCTTAGGCTTGGAATTTTCAAAATACAAAAATTATCAGTGTTGATCATAAGCAGTGTCCTTAACTGGGGAGACACTGCTGGGGTAACTTCTTTTTATCTATCTTCTTTTGCCTCTGATTCTGTATGAACTGTAGCTGTCTTTCATATTTTCCTGTTATCTGTTTTTATTTGTATTTTTTTTCCAAATGTGAGAAAATATATGTACAAAATATAAAGATATTCTTTCCTCTTCCTTCCTTCCTTCCTTCCTTCCTTCCTTCCTTCCTTCCTTCCTTCCTTCCTTCCTTCCTTCCTTCCTTCCTTCCTTCCTTCCTTCCTTCCTTCCTTCCTTCCTTCCTTCCTTCCTTCCTTCCTTCCTTCCTTCCTTCCTTCCTTCCTTCCTTCCCTTCCTTCCTTCCTTCCTTCCTTCCTTCCTTCCTTCCTTCCTTCCTTCCTTCCTTCCTTCCTTCCATTCCTTCCTTCCTTCCTTCTTCCTTCCTTCCTTCCTTCCTTCCTTCCTTCCTTCCCCCCCCCCCCCAACGTAAGAGCAACTCTATCCAGCTCTCAAGCCTGCATTACTATGTAGAGTTTGTGATTACATGCCCATGGATGCCTGCTACCATCCAGTGCTTGTACTCCCAGGAACTCTGATAAAATAGAATAA
Source organism: Anser brachyrhynchus (assembly GCF_964034855.1). Lineage (NCBI taxonomy): Eukaryota > Metazoa > Chordata > Aves > Anseriformes > Anatidae > Anser > Anser brachyrhynchus. The sequence goes on along the minus strand of NC_137694.1, from coordinate 174,043,494 downwards.
AGAAAAAATATCCAATATGGTCTTAACCGAAGTGACCTTTAGAAGAGGTCCTGTAAGATAGATCTTTGTATTTTTGTCTTATAGAAAGTTAAAAGGAATGGAACCATCCAGTAGTTAATTGGAATTTGAGTGGAGTTTAGGAGTAGCCTAAAAATAAGTCATATGTAGGACAGGGCTAAGGATTATGCTTTCTCTTTCTTTTGGTTAAAGGTGTACTTATATTCTTTACATGTTCACTCACACAAACAAATCAATAAAAAGTCATTGGAGACATGAAATCTGTTCAGGTGTTCTGGACTTTTGGAAGTGATGGAACCATGCAACATTCTATCACTTCTTAATCTTGTTAAGGTGTAAATAAAGAGGCAGTACTAAATAAAAAAAAAAAAAGAAATCGTAACCATGTGTTGTTCATGTACAGATAATCCTTAGAGAACAAACAAACAAACAAACAAACCAAAAAAATTTTTTTTCCTAACCTAGATTCGTTGCTCACTCCTGTAACTCAGTTAAGCCTGTTTTTTTTTTTGTTTGTTTTGTTTTTTAAGCCTCTTTTTTTTTTCTTTTTAAAGCTTCCCTGATGATTTTTGGACTTCACAATACTATGAAGGCTATGTAAGCAAAGACAGTTGTTTATAACTTCTTTACACGGCTGGCTTCTCTAGATTTTTAACATAAAATATAGCACATTGCTTATATTCCTTACAAAAAAAGGTAAGTCCAGTATTTCCATAACAAGGAATAGGATATATGAGGTCAATTTGTTCTGAAAATTTTTGGAAGTAATGGCTTGATATAATTAATAAAGCTGATGTAATTTACCAGCTGAATAGACTTTTTGTGTCTTACTGAAACCAATGATCATTAGATGACCTTTGTCTAATATTGAGCATGTCATTAGAAACAAAAGATTTTATTATCACCGGAAAATCACCTGCCATGTGGCTAGACTTAATATACTATAAAATTATGATTTGAATAGAAATTTTATGTTTGAAAATGGAAAATGACCTCGTGGAAGAGAATGTCTCTGTGCCGCAAATGCTAGTGGCTGTTAAAATACTGTGTAAACTTATACTTATGGGAAGATTACCACTCATCTTCGACAAGCAGAGGACAACAGTCTTTTCTACAAGTATCGGTGTCTTTTTTCAGTACTTGGTTATAAAAGGTTGGAGTAATGCAGTTAAGTGGACAATCAACTAACATCCACATTTTTAAGGAAAGTGAAATAAACAGCATGCTGCAGAAGAAAGTTAGTGTCTGTTAACTAAGATTGAATGGTATTTCCACTGTAAATTTAAAAATAAATCCTGAAAAAAAATCCATGAAAAAATATTCAAGAGAGACAAATATTTAGAACATTACCATCCCGCCTAATTATAATTTCATTTCAAAATTGAATATGGGATTAGTTTTTACATTGTTAGTCTTTGCATTGTGGTTAATTAAGCAGATCTAAGTCAGTCACTGGACAAAAAGACTCAATAGGATTAAATTTTACAGCTGCTTTGGGGTAAAAGAGAGAACAAAACCACATTTCCTTCTTTTCAGGTCCTACCCACAATTTAGTAGTATTAGCAAGCAAAATCTATTTGGGGACAATCACAAACAATCAGAAAATTGGATTTTGTTTCAAACTGCATTCCATAGTGTAAGATTTCTCATGTAGTTACAGAATTGCCTTGTAATAGGCCAGACCTATGCCCCCGCCCCCAAAAAAAAGAAAAAAAAAAAAAAAAAAAAAGACTGTTAAGACTGTTTTGAACAATTCTATAGTAGACGACAAAACTGGAGAGGCTATGGTGTTCTCCAAAACTGACAAATCTTTATGGACAAACTTGAAAAAAGATGAGTTGACAGCCAGTGATAGTCAGAAAGTTAAAATGACCCCAAAAAGTGTTCTACAAATCTACTACCCTCACATTCTTCAAAAGCTGAGTAAGATAAATTAGGTAGTGTTATAAACTTTGCTTCTCATTACTATTATTTGCAGCATGAGCTGTATGCCTACAGTAGTTCTCACATAATGAGTTCTTAAAAATAGATCTCAACAAAGGCATTTCCTGATATAACATTATGGTTTGCAAATTCTTCTCTGCTTACAAGACAACAGGAAGAAGTGGAGTACAATCCTGAAGATCTTGCTGTTTTCTTTCATTCATTCATGCAGACCAGAAGGGGAAGAAATACCATAAAAGGATAAACAGTAATACGTACAGCTTCTAAAAATACTTATTTTGCAAAGAGTTCAGTGATGGCAATTTATGAGAAGAGTTGTATATACAAAGCAAAACAAGCAAACAAACAAAAAACCTCAACCAACAGCTAACCAAAAACCAAAACCAACAACCACCACAACAAAAGACAGTGTGTTGAATTACAACAAAGTTAAGGGAACAAGATTTTGATTTCTGTAATATCTAGATTAATACAGAACAGATCTTTAGGTACCTAGACACGGACTGAAGCCTACACTAAAGCACTCATATGAATTTTTTTTTCTCTTCTCTTAATATAAGAAAAAATATATAAATAATTTGCTTACAGAGTCAGACCAAAAACTCTCTTTGAAACACTGGTACATATTTCAAACTCAATTGCACACAGAACATGATTTCATTTGATATTTATGGAAGCTGAATGCAGAAACCATAAAATATTAAAGATTTACATTTAGAGATTCATATTATATTTATTTATTTATTTATTTATTTTACTTTGGGAAATAAAACCTTTATGAAGAATTGTACCTTTATACAGAGTTTTACTCTGAAAGTCCAAAAAAACACGAACTATTCCACATGACTCAATCCATTAGCCTCATATTAAACCACAAATAGTGAATCAAGTGTAGTTAGTAAAAGTGTCTGAAACAGTAATCTGAGTTTTACTCATAGGTTAAATTCCGTGCAACAATTTAACAAAAGAATTGCTGCTAAGTAAACAAACTTGTGCAAGTCAAAATCCATTATAATTTACAGTATACAGGTTTACAGACAATTTTCTATTTCTATTTATGTGCACTCTGTAGATGAAAACCTGGCTGTGGCTCATACAGGATAACCAATTTTTCATCTAGCTACTCTGAATTTCATTACTATAATGCGGATAACAGGTACTGAACAGTCCTAAATCAAGTATTAAAATATAAATTTCTAAGTCTAAGATATTAATTGTGGGATTCTGTATTACCTAGTGAGAAATAAGAACCTCCTGAAGTGATTTCAACCAAATTTTTTTATTTTATAGTGAGATAAATCAGTTACTGAGGACACCTGTTTCTTTCTGATGGCTGTAAAAAGATAAATCAGATTTTAACTTAATAAACTCAGGTTTAGATTTCCAATTTTTATATAGTTAGGGATAGTTTAGTAAAACTCAATCTCATCCAACACCTTTGGCAGAAAGGGGAGAAGTAAGGGAAGGAATAAAACAGAGGATGCAGCTCTCACTGTGACTGTGGTCATACTGCTAGGATGATTATTAATACTACTTGAATATGACTGTGGAAGCTATAATCACAATTCCTGACTATAATGTTGTTAAGCCCTGCTTTACATAATTAATGGTCAGTGAGAGAAATAAGTTCATGAGGGTCTGGAATATAGTTTCATAGATGCATATTAAACAGCTTGGGATTTTCCAGTCTGAAACATTGGAACTTATATGTCATAATTCATCTTTCAAAGGACAGGAAGTAAAAAGGTGACACAGAATATCAGGAACAAAGACATTCGGAATAAGTGCTTATACAACATATAAAAAGAAGAATTCTGTGACATTTTTCTCCAAATGTGAGCAATATGGACTCATAACCAAACCTACAGATGGGCACAAGATTAAAAAAGCTCTTAAATTCAAGGGAGATCTTACAAACACTGTCATATTCCTAAAAATCAAAGCTTAACTAGTATAAATGTGTTAGATTTTTATCCAATAGATAAAATACAGTAGATGAATTTAATAAATATATACAATAAAATTGCAAACATATGTAAATAAATGTATTTCAATTGTACTTCTACAGAAGCACACTGATTTGTTGTTGGTGAGATTTCGTACCATTACCTGAAAGTCTTTATTAATATCTTTGACTAGAAAACAGCCTAGTAGTCCCTCCTGTTCACCCTGGGCCAATACTCTGATAATAGAACTTCATGTAAACATAATCACTTTAAGACCTAAAATGACAGCTATGTTAATAACAACATGACAGTAGTTTGCAGGCAATGCATGTTATGAAATGTTAATGAATTATTTCATATAGATAGCACTAACTATTCTACTGAACTACTTTGAATATGTTATTACTAAAACTTTTTTTATTATTATTATTTCTTGTATCTATTTCTAATATTTTGTGTTTCAACCAGAAATAAACAGTATTTCTCTACTTCTCTTATTTTTCTGTTCATGTACCTTCAATTTAATTGAATAATTAGTATGGAAGCACTTACAGAAATTACTAGAGGGATGGCTGATATCTAAAATTTTCCTATAAATTTAGAGCCAGAGTCAGATGCGTATTTTGCAAGGCCCTCACATTGGACCAGACATATATATTCTAAAGTAGTATTAAAAGCAAAGCTTCAGTGTGCCATGGCTGTTATAATGCCAAGAGAAAATGGGGGTATCATTTATTAGGATTCATTGTTCTTTGCAAAGCTGGCAATAATTTCAGAAATTATTGGTCCTTTTTCACAATAAGCTGTGATGACTTAGGAACAAATCCTGAAACTGTAATACCTGTAAAAGAATTGCCAGGAGGCACTAAGCCAAAGGAGTAATAATATATCTTATCCATTAGCATTTATTATTTAATGATGTATTAGTTTTATGGTTACAATATGCGCTTGTAGGTGATATACACTAGTCTAAGAAGATAAAAAAGACAACAATCTAATGGTAAAATAAAAACAGGAAGCAGCGATTTTACAAGAGTCTTTGTTAATTATAAATGTGCACAGATAAAAACAAACAAAAACAAAACCCAAAAAACCATAATCTTCTATGAACATGGGAAAACTATAGAATTTACACTTGTAATTTCCAGGATTGTATGCTCATTTAATTAATAATCAAGTTATGTGTAAAAATGTGTAAAAAAACCTGCTAAAGTAAAACTTTAAATAAATAAATAAAGCAATTTCCATGTTATTTCATTTTACATCTGTTTATAATTGAGAATGACTGCACGCAAATGAGAGAAGACCAGAAGACTCTTGTAAACACTGCAATTGTTGCAGTATTTTGTGAAACTAAATGATTTTAACATAGTATTAATCATACATGGTGTTAGAGACATTATAAAGCAAACTTTAAAGAAACAAAAGTTTTTTATTATTCTGCTTTCCACACCTATGTTTCTTTTATTTTGGTGAGAAATCATTCACTGAGTGAAATAATGCATATTTATTTTAATGATATCTGAAAAAATATATATATATATATTAAAAAAAAAATTGTGGCGTATAATTACATAAAGATCTGTAAGGCCCTTGTTATTTTTGTATTTGACTTAACATGGAATCCAAATAAGTTGGCTCTCCTTATGTTCAAAGTGTGGTGAAATAAATGCCTAATAATGATTATGATGAATATCCCAATGCAAATATATATATACATATATATATATGTATTTTCCCATTAACATTATTGCCAATGGTTTTTAAATATTTAAAATCACAACAAAAATCAAGAGTAACCTATGTTTTAAATTTTGCAGTGGGAAACACTGCACAGAAATTGTTTAAAAGCAACCTGTTAGATGTATTTTTTTCTATGCATTTGTCTCTTTATAGACTTTTTTCCATCAGTCATCACCATAACAGCATAATACCTCACAGTCATTAATATACTTATTCCCATAATAGATGTTCCAATAATTTTTTTTTTGTCTTTCTTGTTGCTGTTGTTGTTATTGTTAGTAAGTCTAAATCACATGCAGGCTCTATTTAGCTTTTGAGGTTTGAGAACTTAATTCCCAGTTTAGATCTACAATTAGGTTATATCAAAAATCCATATCAGAATGAGAACCTCCTTGTTTTTGTGTCTTTTTCTTGTGACACACATAGCCAGCCTGTATAGAAATATATGACTTTAACTGTTAAAGAGGCTTAAAAGACTATAAGCAAAATTTGTAATGTCATTGTGAGGAGAATTTGTGTCTCTGAGCTCTTGACCAGAACAATATCAAAGCATGAGCTCAAATACCAATCTATTATTGATACACTATTCTGCGTATCTGTTAGTACTATTACTTACCACTGCTGTTTGGCACCTAGACAATCCCTTGTTTTGGGAACACTATATGCCAGCGAACTGTTTTAAGCTCTGACAGGATATTTGGTTGCAAGCAATTTATGGGGCAAGAGAGCTGAGCTGTGTAAATGCAAGTCATGCTGTGCTCCTAGGCCTCTGGGACTGCTTCTGATTTCTTGTACTCAGTAATGTAGGCACAATCCTCAAAGACTAGTCTACAGTATCTCATGCTTGTTGGTACTCATAGCATTGATGGATTGAGAACATAATGGGCTGTATCCAGAGATTCCTTACAATGTTTAACAAAGCAATAATTATATACCTAATCAGAAGGAAATTTATAATCCCAAATAAAATTCTTAGGACTAGGTTCACCTCACTCTTTTCATGAACCAACTTGTATGGCTTAAAGACAGAAATCAGGGTAGGAGAATCATGCAACTGATAAGAATACACATACAAATGTGTACAAGCACACTTAGTCTATGACAAGTGTATGGTAACACATTCAAACGATTTTTGCATCATGCTAATAAGCTTACAGTTAACACCAAATCTTGGTGGGGATGTGAACAGGGGTGCTGGGTGGGCAGAGGCGACATGCTGGTGCTCAGGTCACCTGTGAGTGTGTGTGTGCTGGTGGGCCTGGAGGGGTGTGTGTGCGTGCCTGCACCAGGGAGCTGCTGGCTGTGCCAGCCTGAGGGGAGGAGGGGACTGGGCTGTCTGTGCTGGTGTGGTGTATGAGCCCTGCGTGTGGGTGCTGCTGAAGGCAGCCCCTAGTCTGTGGCAGTCTCTGTGACTACTCATATCGGTGTTCTTCCTGCGTGTCTCTGGGATATGTGCTCAGCTTTACTACTGGTTGAACCTGCAAAGATTAAAGTGGCAGATGCATCCCCCAGCCTGGGTGGAGACCAAGCTTCCCTGGGTACGGAGCTAGGCCCCAGCAGTAGAGCAGGAGCAGTCCTAGGCTACAGCAGCTGGAGAAGGTCACTACTTTTAACTTTCCTTAACAATTTCACCTGGCAATAAATTATTTTTCCCCAAGTTGAATCTGTTTGCCAACAATGGTAAGTGACCCTGTCTTTATCTTGACCTATGAGCTTTTTTATCCTGTTTTCTGCCCTGCGCTATTGAAAAGGAGGAGTGAGAAAGTGGCTGGGTGCACATATGGCAGTATATGGTTGTGAAGGAAGAACGTTGTAGTTAAGAACAAAGAAGTAAAAAATAGGGCAGAAAGTGTCATGCATTCGAGCGCAGTAAACTGAAGTAAAAAATCTCAGTATTGAGTTCTTGTGTACTTTGTGTTGCGTATATGGCTAGGGTTACAGTCTGTTAGGAATAACTAATGTATGTAAAACTGCTGCTTTTTTTCCTTCCCTTTGCAGTCTAAAGGATATTATCATAACTCCAAATAAGAGACATTTTTCAAAAAAAATTAAAAATTAAATCCATGTCATGTCACACTGATTTTTCAGACATCATAAAACATTATGATGTTCTGTGTTGATTTTCATTTTTTAAAAACTGTTCATTCATTTTCTATAAAGAATCCAAAATAAAACACCATCCTTCTATACTCTAAAGATTTTTTTTTTTTTTTTACTGTGCACTGTCATCACACCGGAAACACACAGAAATATTACTTCTGTAGAGAAAGCATTAAACAGTTTTTCAGGACAGATAATAGTGGCATGTTTTTAATAGTTTAAAAACAATATTAAATGTGAATTTTAGAGGAAATGCCTTTGCAAGTATCTAAAACATTGAGTTCTACTCTTTGTATTTCTGCTATTGCAGGTATATTTTCCATGAGTTACATTATTACACTGATATACAAGGGAGCATGGATCTATCTAATCCTTCTTTAAAAGAACTTTTTTTTTTTTTTAATAAAAGAGACGTAAATACCTGTCCCACAATTAATAGGCTAGTGGAGAGATAAAGAAATTCACTAAGAAAGGCATTAAAAACAATGCCAGGGCAGTAAAGCTATATACATACTAAACATACCATTTATTTTAGATAATAGTTTCAAAAATGGTATCACAATAAAGGAAATTCTCATTACAGGGGAAAGTGAGGCAAATGATCTGGTCATTTGGCTATGATCAGAAGATATAGCAGAACAGAAAACGGAGTATAATTCTTATAAACTCCTTACTCTGAACTATCCACTAGACCAGGCTCTAAAGTGTTTCCATGAAGAGTGGACTTTACAGACTGTGAACAGACACAGAACTTTAAATGATGAAAAATGAAGGCAAGGCTCATAAGCTGTAAGAGCCCTCAAGACCCCTTGCAAGCAGAAATGTTAGATGTCTCATTTACATTCAGAAAGAACATGGTTTGTTGGTCGTTTTTGCAGAGGGAAGAGGGCTAAAGGAGAGCAAGAATAAAAACATAATCACAAAAGGTAAATATATTTCATAACAGTAGTTCTTGCATTCCGTATGAAGATGAAAACTCATGCCATCCATAACTCCAGAAATCAGGCTTTCATATCTGTCTGATTCTTGGCTTTTCATCTAAAAAAGAAGTCAGGGAAATATTTTCTTTGAATTCAAAACCTGAAGTTTTTAATTTCATATATGAAATTGTGATTCACTTCAATCTTTTCAGCAGGGGCTAAGAAGGCAGCATGGCAGAGCTGCTGGCATGCGATATTTCTGTTTTCAGGGCAGAGAAGATGCCTCTGAGCAACTGAGTTTCATATCATACTTATTTTATCAATGTTGAATAGGTTCTACAATCTGTGGCTTGGCAGAAAATGAGCATGGGGGAATACCTGGACATAGAGCAGATGAATGTTGCTATATTTTATTTAGAATGTTTTATTCTCACCAACTTAACCTCATGAATTTAATGAATAGGACAGGTGCACGCATAACTTAACATTTTGAAGAGTGTGATTTTTCTGCTTTCTTCTGGGACACAATTTTTATTTGATTTGGGCTTGCTTCATAATCATTAAGTTTGTTGCCAGCTGAGTATTTGGATGAAAGCAAATTTCTATACCTTTGCTAATGTTCTAGAGAATATGTAAAAATGGTACCGCAAATTATTGCCAATTTACAGAGGAAAGCAAAGAAGGAAAATATGTTTTAAAAACACTACTTTACTGCTGCATAAATCATGAAAACAATTATTAAAGCTACATCATTTTTTCCTTATTACTTGTAGAGCATATTGCAGAAAACAGCCAGTAAAATGTTTAAATGAAAATGAAAACAGCAGTAATACTACTGGTGCTCTATTTAAAAAATAAAATAAAATAATTATAATAAAAAAAAACCAAAACAAAAATCAAATCCTTGAATTTGCCCATAAACAAAAACAATTTTGCACACAGAATTGTTTTCACTGTTGTACAAAATTTGTTTAATTTTTTTTACTAGTGGTTGTGTATTTATGAAAAGGCAATATATCGTTCAAGAATAAACTGAAGCAAGCTTTGGCAATACATCAAGTTTGTGTGCTATTATTAATCTCCTGGATAAATGTTGCTCATTTTAAAATTAGGAATTATTTTTTTGCATTCTGTGCCACCTATAGAAAAGAGGTAGACTTTATACAAAATCCTCGCACAGATAAATGAATATGCATCTCTAACTTTATCATTGGGAAAGCTTCCTAGTGGCAGTCCTTCTCACTAAGGGAACATTTAGTTTTCTGTCTTAAAAGCATTATTACACTTCGTTCCTTCTAGTTCAGGGCACTTTTGCGTCATATCCTTCATGAAAGCTAAGGATGCAAAACAGTTACAAATATTTGTGAAGCCAATAGCAAGCATTTCTTTTCCTTGCAAGTGGCACATACTAATATATTCACCAATTATAGTTCATAACAAAGAGAAAATTACACTTCTGTATCTTGAGACCGTAGCTGTTTTATTATTGCTGCTGTTCATTTAGGATGGTCTAAAACAGTTTTTACTCTAATGAATTCCACAGGCCAAGTTTTCAACAACTTTAGGCCTGCTGGGCATATGGTGGCACTGCATTTCTTTATACAAATACTATCTTCAATTTTCTGTAGCTACCTGGGGCAGTATATGTGTGGAAATAACACTGAAAGTGGAATGTCTTCCAGACAAAAAACGTCATTTGAAAGTTGATGATTTTACAGTTTGTGAGCTCTGCATCTCTTCTCAAGTGCAAACTTTTCAGGAATATAATTGTCATTATGACAGTATTTGAGGACTTTTCGTGCACAGGATTTTCTAGTACTTACATATTTTAATTGTGCCTTCATTTTATCCAATTTACTTTTTTTTAGCATAAATGGAAAAAAAACAAAACACGTCAGCCACCTTGTTAGGAGAATATATTCATCTTCTTTATGTTGTTTTTATGAACAGCTTATTAAAAATGAATTATTTGAGCATTTCATTTTAAAGTGGAATTTGCCCTTTATTTTACTAAATATAATGATCAATTTGATTATGGTAAATTTCAGAAGTGCTGTTTTCCACTTCAAGAAAATTCTGCTATCATATCTTCATTTGAATATATATTGAGAGAGACTTGCTATTTTTATTGCCAAGTAGTTCAACAATTAAAATAAACTGATTCAAAAAGAAACTGCACAACCTTTTAAAATAGATTTTTGGAAAAAATGCCAGATTTTGTTAAGTGCATTGTTGACTGTAATGGCATAAATAATTTTAAAGGTCTTCTTACGTAGTTATATATTAGCCATCTACCTCTACAGACCAAAAATGAAGACATTGGGAAAGTTAAATACAACAACAAACTCAGCATTCTGTTAATGACAAAAACTTTGCATATTAACCTTCAACCTATTCACAGAATCACAGAACCAGAGAATGGCCGAGGTTGGAAGGGACCTCTGAAGATCATCTAGTCCAACCCTCCTGCCGAGCAGGATCACCTACAGCGCGTTGCACAGGATGGCATCCAGGTAAGTTTTGAATATCTCGAGAGAAGGAGACTCCACAACTCCACAACAAACTTGACTGAACCAGTATTTTAAGCTCTGGCATAACACTGCCAATTTATGACTGAGGCTCTGCTACTCAGTGGCTGCATTTACCTACTCCAGACAGATTTGTTTCTTAACCTTTGACTTCATATTCTACCCATTCTTCATTCTGAACAGCAGCTTGCAGTTTTGTTTTCAGAATATTTTCAGATGCCAGGGCAAAAATTATATGAGATGTTGTCTACAAATAAGTCAGTGCTAAACAATCGTGACTGGTATCAGGCTATTTCTTTATTCGTGTCAGTATGTAAGCCCTTACATAGCAGGTCGACTACAGATGGAGAGTACTTCCTGGTTCAAGAAATGGATTCAAGATTTAAGTTGAATTATCCATTCTGTGTAGACATTCAATGCAGATAATTCCTGGCTCTCTTTATAACTCTTTTTTTTTTTTTTTGCCAGAAAATACTGAAAATGATCATTTGCTGAAATCTTACAAAGCTCTTTCAAACATTGGCCAAATGAGTATTCCAGCAGAAACAGATTACTTAAGAAGCAAAATGCTAAGTCTTCTGGATATAAATGTTTTTATCACAGATGTTTGGGCTTAAGCATGAAGGTGGTTGTTAGGGAAAGGTTATTGCAGATAAATTTGGTATAGTTAATGATATAAATATTGTAAACATGTATTAGCAGCTTTAGTTTTACAGATTAGGCTCTGTCGGTATGTTACTCTGGAATGCAAATTATAACTTGAAAAAGTATAACGGTGTTGTGATCTTCTTTAGATTGAATTCCTAGCCTGAATTTCATATTTCCTACTTAGGTTACAAAACCCCCAGTGGAGAAAAAAAAAAAAAGAAAAAAGTACAACAAAACAAAACTGCTTTAATTTTCCCATCCAGCAATGGCTTTTATGCCTTAGGATAGGATAAAGGATGTGTAACTCGCTGTTAGATTGCTAGAAGATTAAAAGAAAGCGCTCTACTGAGAACCTGTATAATGATGACTCTAAGGACACTCAAGGAATTTGTTCCACATGTATGCATCAGGGTTTGTTAATTTTGCTGTCACCCACAGGGACTATTCTCTTTCAGTTACTATTTAAAAAAAAATCACAGACAAGTAGTCTGACTCTCATTTCTCATATTGTGGAGTACGTTAATAGCAAGTCTCCTGATGTTAATAGAATTACAGTACTGAGAAGAAGAAATCTGGTGCAGATTTGGGGTTTGGAATATAAAAATTGTATTTTTATTTGTTTTTGTTTGTTTTTCCCTTCAGGGAGTTCCATGCAACTCAGAAATTCCAATACTTTGTATGTGAAATCAAGCGTCAAAGGAGATACACAACATCATAGGAATAACAGTGTTGTAACTGAATAAAGTTTTCTGCTATATCATCCATGACACGATTTTTTTAGAAGATTCTCAAGACCATTTTTAAAACTAGAAATAGATTTAGGTGAGCTTTTTTGTTTAGATCTGTTTCCAGTGGGCTGCAATATTTATTTATTTATTTATTTATGCCTGAATGTAAGAGTATAAATTGAAAGAGAACTCTGAGGTTTAACAGACATGCTGGAGAGCCAAAGGGAATGAGTTCACTTTAACACCACTGTGTGAAGGGTAAAATGCGTAGCAAGGAAGAGATAGAGGTCATAGGGGATTTTGGAGAAAGTGATCCTTCAGAGAAATTTCTAGCTTTATGGGGAAAAAAAAATCTGTATATTTTATTTTATTGTTTTAGATCTATTTTCTCTCCTTTTGTTCAAATGCTGTTAAAAATTCAATTTCATTTAAGACATAATGAAAGGGTTGTCATTGGCTAATTCATATGTCTAAGTGGTTTTCCCAGAGTGGTTTCTGTGTGAGACTCTATGAAGAAAATTAACTCTAGACTTTCCTCAAGGTGCCACCATCTTGGCTACTGGGCTCAGCTGTGCCCTGCAGTGGGGCCATTGGAGCTGGCTGGAACAGCTGTACCTAACATGGGACAGCCCCAGCTTCTCCTCATCGAGGCTGTCCCAACAGCCCCCCCCACCAACTCCTTGCTGTGTAAACCTAATACAAGCAAGAAGTCAACATTTTTTCAAAAGGAAACTAAGCAAGAACAAAAAATTACAGAAGAATCAGAAAACAGTTTACTACCAATACCATAAGGAATATAAAAATAGAACCATTCATGTATATCAGTACCAGCAGACAGTGAGCTGGATCAAAAACTGTCAGAATAGCTGGGCCCAGAGCACTGTGGTCAGTGGTTCAAAGTCTAGCTGTAGGCCAGTAACAAGCAGAGTATCCTGGGGTCAGTACTGGGGCCAGTCTTATTTAACGCCTTCATGGGTGATCTGGATGATGGGAAGGGTGCACCCCCAGTATATTCATGGGTAGCATGAAACTGGGGGAAGTGGCTTACTCACCAGACAGTCATGCTGCCATTCAGCGGGACCTAGACAGGCTGGATAGGTGGGCTGATAGGAACCTCATGAAGTTCAAAAAGAGGAACAGGGGAAGTACAAAGTCCTGCTCTTGGGAAGGAATAACCAGTACATGCTGGGAGCTGCCCAGCTGGAAAGCAGCTCTGCAGAAAAGGACCTAGGAGTCCTGGTAGACACTAAGTTGTAAACTTGCCACCAAGAAGGCTAATGGTATTCTTGGCTGCATTAAACAGGGTATTGACAGCAGGTTGAAAGAGGTGATCCTTTTCCTCTACTCAGCATTGGTGAGCTCTGCAGAGAGGGACCTGGGAGTCCTGGTGAACAGCGGGCTGACCAGGAGTCAGAATTGAGCCCTTGTGGCCGAGAAGGCTAACGGTATCCTGGGGTGTATTTGGAAGAGTGTTGCCAGCAGGTGGAGGGAAGTGATCCTCCCCCTCTACTCAGCATTGGTGAGGCTGCACCTGGAGTACTGTGTCCAGTTCTGGGCTCAGAGTACAACACGGACGTACTGGAAGAAGTCCAATGGAGGGCCACCGAGATGATGAAGGGGCTGGAACACCTCTCTTATGAGGAGAGGCTGAGAAAGTTGGGACTCTTCAGTCTGGAGAAGAGAAGGTTCAGGGAGAATCTTATCAATATATAATACTATATATAACTATATATATTTTAATAGAAATATCTGAAGGGAAGATGCAATTATAGTTTTCTCAGAATCATATTGATTCCAAATCCACCTGGAAATTCTCTTGACAGGCTTTTGATCCCACAAAGGAAGTTAATGAACCTTTTTGAATGTCCCTTTTCTAGATTTCATTGGTGTTAACTATGATTATTTCTTTGTCTGGACAAAAAACTTAGTGTTACAAAGGGCAGTTCTTTGACACTCTTTCCTTAAAGTGTGGATGAAAAAGAAAAAATGGAAAAAAGTACTTCCAAAGTGATGATGATGTGCACACACACACCCCCAAAATAAATAAATAAATAATAGGTATCTTAATTTCAGGACATCTCTATTATAATAGTGATATTTTTTATTGCAGGAGGTTATGTTTGAAAGGTTGGAAGGTAAAAAACAAACAAACAAGAAGAACAACAAAAACACAAAATGCTGATGTTGGTTGATGTTGTCATCCTTGCTTCTGGAGATGCCCTTCTCATTTCTGCTACCCATCTCATGGCACAATTTCCTGAGCATGCGGCAGAGCACAAAGAACAAGACAAGCTCTCTGGACAAGGCACAGAACTGCCAGTGCTGCAACACAGATAAGAGCAGGGCTCCTGCATGCTCCCAGCTGTGCTCTTGGTCCCTCTGCTCCATTTCCAACAGGAGCTGCATCATGCTCTCTTGCAGCTCCTCTGCATGCTGCCGCATGCGCTCGTGCATGGCTGTATCTAATTCGTTGCTGACGTTCTGTGGGCTACGGATTAAACCCAGCAATGTGAAGGTGAATAAAAGTGCCAAAACCATGGTCTGAAAGAGTTGAGAGAGAAGGGGGTCAGTGGGGCTGTGTGGGAGCTGGCAGGCAGCTGAGAGAGCTTGGGCACAAGCCCAAGCAGGCCCCTGGGGTTGGGTAGAGGAGAGGGGGTGAGGGAGGTGGAAGTCAGCAGGGACTGCAGTCAGAGCTGGCTGCGACAGCCACGAGCCCTGCTGGGCTCTTGCTGCAGGCTTAGCAACTCGTTGGGGGGCCGGTGTTTGCATCCCAGCCGTGTTCCTGCCCAGCCTTCCCCCTGCTGCTGCAGTCACCAATGGCTCAGGCCAGACTGCAACAGCACTGCCTGCTGCTGGCCCTAGAAACAGCCCCCACATTGTGAATCGTCCTCTGTGGTGTCACCTGCACCCAGTCCCACTACAGGCCCCCTGGCCCTGCCCTCAGTCCTCACACAGGCCCTGGCGTTGCCCGAGTGCAGAGGCATGTGGCCAGATGGAGCTCCTCAGGCTCCCTTTGCATAGCCTTTGGGAGCCCCCAGGGCCGTCTGCAGAAAGAAATTTGGGTGATGTAGCCCATGGACTCTGTGCTACTCGTGTGCTACCCGGTGAGATGGGTCAGTTCCCTGGTGCTGGCCTTGGTGTCTGTTGGCGTGAGTATGCTCTCAGTGCCTCCGTGGCAGTGGAGGCTGAGTGCTGGTGGCCATGCTGGTGGTAGAATGAGGTCTCTCCCTGGCCAGATCTGTGTGCCTGCTGTGCTGGTATGAGAAGTTTAACAAGAGCAAGTGCCAGGTCCTGCACGTGGGACGGAGCAACCCTGGCTATACGTACAGAGTGGGCGATGAGATGCTGGAGAGCAGCCATGCAGAGTGGGATCTGGGGGTTGTGGTTGATAACAAACTGAATAATAGCCAGCAGTGTGCCCTGGCAGCCAGGAGGGCCAACCGTACCCTGGGTTGCATCAAGCACAGCATTGCTAGTCGGTCAAGGGAAGCGATTGTCCCGCTCTGCTCTGTGCTGGTGCGGCCTCACCTCGAGTACTGTGTGCAGTTCTGGGCACCACAGTACAAAAAAGGTGTGAAACTGCTGGAGGGTGTCCAGAAGAGGGCTACGAAGATGGTGAAGGGCCTAGAGGGGAAGACATATGAGGAGCGGCCGAAGTCACTTGGTCTGTTCAGCCTGGAAAAGAGGAGGCTGAGGGGAGTCCTCATCATGGTCTACAGCTTCCTCACAAGGGGGAGCAGAGGGTCAGACGCCAATTTCTTCTCTTTAGTGACCAGTGATAGGACCTGAGAGAGTGGAGTCAAGCTGTGACAGTGGAGGGTCAGGCTGGATGTTAGGAAAAGGTTCTTTACTGAGAGTGGTCTTGCACTGGAACAGGCTCCCGAGGGATGTTGTCATGGCACGAAGCCTGTCGGAGTTCTTAAGCGTTTGGACTGTGCTCTCAGTCACATGGTCTGAATTTTTGGGTGGTCCTTTGTGGAGCCAGGAGATGGACTCTATGATCCTTGTGGTTCCCTTCGAGCTTGGGATATTCTATGGTTCTATGGTTCCATGATAGCAGGAGGAAATAACTTTTTGTATTTGTGTCTTATTTCTGTATGGCATTTCAGGACTGAGATGTTGCGGTCAGAAAACAAGTTTATTCTTCACTGCCGTTCTATTGATAGTCCTCTGTGAGTTTTTTTCATTTGCTACTGTAAAGTCCTGCTGATAAATCAATGAAGTTCTGCTTCTGCAGGCCAATATACACTGAAATGTTGTAATTAGTTTTTAGATCATGCTATAGAAATGCTCATGCTTTATTTTAATATTAAGACAACTATGTTTCACATATTATTCTTGCTAGGTATTTATTTGTATTTATTTATTTATTAAAAAATTCCATTAATGGTGCTTCTACAGACCCCCCCCCCCCAATCTGTTAAAATTGTTAAATTGCTTTTTGAACAGAAAGATTTTTTTCATGGATTTTTTTTCTCTTTTCCAAAATTAGTTGTCTGCATATATGCATTCAAATTTTATTTTATTTATTTATTTATTTTTTTAGGACATGGTGGATAGATGTCGGTGTTGGCCAGCCTGGAATGGGCACCAGCATCCGGGTACTTGAGATATTTGAGTGTACTAGCACCTTGTCATCTGGTCCTTCTGCCTGTGGGTACACATATAGTCAGACAAACAAGTCTCATTAATTACGCTGTGTTTTAGGCTGTGGAGATCAAGAGCAAGGGTGCCCAGTGGGTACCCCTGGACAGCACCTATCACATTATCCCTTTCTCATTTCTTGACCCTCCTTTTTGTCCTCTTATCTCCTGTTTTCCTCTGTCTCCTCTCAAATATTCAACCCTCCCTGAATTACTTTTCCCCTTTAGTCACAATTTTGCTACATCTGTACCCAAAATTGGTATTTCTAATGCCATTACAAAAGTAATTTCTGAAATATATGACATTACTGATACAGTTACTGAGCTGCTGTTAGTTTTGGAAAATTGTTTTCCTGTAAAGGTCCCCAACACCTCCTGCCAGCAATCTGTAATGTTTGGCCAGTTCTCATAATTGCCCCTCAGCCACCTGTGAAATCTGACTGTCCTTCATGGTGTGATCATTAACATTTGCCAGCTGCTTGCACTGTTATCTATCACATCCAAAAATTTTTCATGTCACAACCAGTAGATTTCCACATCCTGTCCAATTAGCTTAACATCAGTCCAGGGCCTTGCTAGTGACCTAGCTATTTACCTGTAGCTCTAACTTTTTTTTTTTTTTGGGGGGGGGAGGTTGATAACATTAATATTTATCCAGGAAGAATACAAAGCTTACATGTTTCCTGACTGAAGTCTTTATAGCTTCATCACAGCATAAAGCATTGCTGAATGACAGTTTATTAAAAAATGTATTTTTTGCCTTTATAAGTTTAACAATGTTAAAATATACCCAGTAGCAACTTGTCTGCCACCAAAAATACCTTGCTGTGGTTCATTAACTACAGCACAAAATAGTATGTGCAAATTCTTCAGCCACACTGTTTGGAATTTGTGGAAAATTGCTACGCTATCACATTGTTGATGATAAATGTGATACTCCCACAATGACAGATTCTTTCTCGGGAAGCAAAACCAGAGATGTTATGTAGTGTGTGCAGCAAAATTGTTTTTGTCAATTAGTTAGCCCATGCAGTAAATAAAACCAAAACCTCAGGCTGTGAAATTCACTTTATAGTTAAGTTCACAGTTAAGCATTGCTAAAATACTTATGCTTTACTGTAAGTATTCTCTAACCACCCTATTTTTCCAACAGTTTTGTTCTAAAATGCTACACATGAAATATATCTAATTACTCACCAAATAAAAGATACATGTAGAATATATAAACAAATTTATTAAAGCATTGTTAAATATCTACTGTTTTGATTATGTGATTTTTTAAAAATGAAATAAATGGAGTATCCTGCCTGTAAAAGCAAAACTACATAATTTTAAACTGAAGTCCCTTAGAGTGCTTTCTTCACATGTACATCTTCAGCAGTAACTAAACAGAACTTTGCTTAATACTTCTTTTGTTTTACTGGTGGTTAAAAAGTAAGTAGAAAGAAAAAGGTCCCACTAGGAAAACTGCCTTGTACAGCTGAATCTTGAGCAAAGATATATAAATGGATATCCAGGAAAGGCAGGTCATCTGCATTCCAGATATACAAGAGGCTGAGAAAATACCAAGAGTTCTGAAGAAATCTGAAAGAACCAAGCATCAAAATATCAACATTATTAGATCAGTGGACCACCAGACATCTATATCCTAATCTGTGGGAAACTTGCAATTAGAGACACAGAATGGTTCAATGATCTAAACTAAACACACTTCAATAGCTAATCCCCAAAGTCTTGAATTCCGGTCCAGTTATGCTAACATCTAGAATTCATATTATATATAAGTATGATAAAATCAATATAGTTCACTTAAAGCCACTATTAGTTTATGCTTTTACTGCATAGAGGTCTTAAGAACAGTGGTTTCAGTGGGGGTGAGGGTCAGGGGTAGGGGACAATAACTATACAGTGAGTTGTCAGCATCCAGAGTTTTTCACTAGAAAAATATGGTGATATAGCTTACAGTTTTGCCTTCCATTTCAGTAATCTGCTGAAATGATAAGAAGTCCCATTGATTGTAATAGGTCATTGATTGTAATAGGTCAATAGATCATGTCCAAGGCATACTTGCACGTGTATCTATGTGTCATCAAGTCTATTAACACTAAAAGGTTTCAATAATTTTTGTTTAAGTTAACTTCATAGATATTTTCTACAAACAAAATAGCTTTTCAAAGCAGAAGCATTTTGGCTTAGCTGCAGAAACATGGAGTATTACAAAAGGTATACTTATTCAGGAAGGAGATGGGAGGTTCTAATTTCATCTTAGTATCTACTGTAATTCCTTCTTATTCATTCATGATAGAAGATATATATATATATATTATTTTTTTTCCAAGATGAAACTGCTCTAAGGAGCTGACTGCAAACATTCCTTTCTGCCCATTATCATCTCAATTTAGTAAGTGGTAAGATTTTATTTGTCATGTAGATGGCCTTATTTAAATAAAGCCTTCTTTTAGAAAATCATCATCAACAACAAAATCCTAACCAAAGTGCCCAAAAGCTTGCCTCTTCTCAACATATTCAAACTTTTTTTCCTCTCTTCCTTTCCTTTTTGAAATGTATAATTTCCATAAATAATCTACATCAAATCAATGAATCTTGAAATGTCTCAGGACTTTTGTTCTCTTTTGTTCTCTTTTCAGTATACCCTTCCCATACAAACCTAAGGTTTCAAAACATTTAGACCATTCATTCTTTGCAATATCCATTATGCAATTACTTATTTACAATTGTCTGGCATGATAGAGCTTCCTGGTATTAACTGGATATCTTGAGCAAGGCTTGGAGCCAGCTGGGCTTAAGCACCTTCAGCAACA
The DNA here is from genome assembly GCF_964034855.1 of Anser brachyrhynchus. Lineage (NCBI taxonomy): Eukaryota > Metazoa > Chordata > Aves > Anseriformes > Anatidae > Anser > Anser brachyrhynchus. Next base: position 174,023,454 of record NC_137694.1, on the reverse strand, counting down.
CCAGTGAAAAGTGAGAGCACTGGGAGGTTCCCTGCTGCAGGGAATGGATGACCCCCTCTGCTGTTCTAACCTTCTCCAAGGGAGGTTTGATGCTTGCTGGGATCTTAGATTTGCAGTGCTGTGGAGAGACTGCAAAGGCTTTTCCAGGCCTCACACTCCCTTACTGCTGTTGCTTGTAGCCACAATAGATACAGCCAGGAGAGCCTTTGGAGCTTATCACGTGTGACTACATGGCTCTGGGGGTGATAATCAAAATAACGGAAACCCAGGTGTTTTTCTCATCGGTTTTGCCTCAAGGTTTCCTATAGCCAGATACCACCAACAGGGGATACTGGGATCCAGGAGCAGAATGAGTGTCTCAGCCCAGATGTTAGAGGGATCTACACTGTACTTATTTGAGTATTTATGTACATGTGTGTGTATATGCACAAGTATTTCCCAGCAGTAGACCTTCATCTTGCTCAGCCACAGAAGGAAGTAGAATGAGGTTGTTGTTCTTGTGCTGTGCATCTTTTTTTGTGGCTGTCTCTGTATATATGCATATATGTATCTGTATATATGCATATATGTGCTGTATATGTGTGTTCTGTGTGAATGTGTCTGCTGGAAATACATGCTTAGACTTGCAAATGGTTGGATCTGGGGGCATGGGGCTTCAACACCCTCACTTCTCTCAAATTGTCAGATCTGGTCCAGTATTTTTTTCCTAACATAACAATCACATCTCAGTAATTCTCCTTTAGTTTGCAATTTTTATATTTATTTTCTGTTAACAGACTTTGTGACAGGTCTTTCACAGCAGTTTGAGCTAAAGGTATGCATCTGTGCCATGTCTGAGGTGGCTCTTGGATCTGTCCAAACACGAGCAAAACCTGTTTTGCTGGGTCTGGTGTTTGGTGGGCAGGAGGCTTCCAACAGGGACTATAGAGAGTGCAGGCTACAAAAAGCTCTGTTAACCTTCTGGTTGACTTTCTTTTTTTCTGTCCAGTTATTGTCCCAGTACTTACATTTTAGAGTTGCTTTTACAGGTTATGCAAACCTAAGACATCACTGTATGTTCAAACTCATTTCTCTTTGTCTCTCTTTACAAAAGAAAAGTACTAATTTATTTGTTCAGAATCATGAACCCAGAATGTTATCCAAAGAGATGGATAGACCTTTGAAAGGTAGTAGTCAGACTGAGGTCTACGGATAACAGAAAGCCTAGTGATAATTTGGGGTAATTTCTTCCTGCAAGCACAAGATTTCTTGCAGTTACATGCTGAATAAATGGTTAATCATCTGTATAACTTAAAAAAAAATCAAGTCTATTCTACATCAATTATCATTCATGCTAAGTCATGCAAAAGAGAATATATTGTCCACAAGCCATAGTCTGTTTCACTTACACCTGCTGAATAGTCTCTCCAACTTAAGAATTCCTCCTAATTTTAACTTCTAACTCCTGTGAATAAGGGCATCATAATCTGCCTATAATAGCAAATCATTATTACTTGATAGTCAGATATTATGATCAGATGTGTCATTTGATACATGCCCTATCAAATAAGGATAAAAGCTGTCAGAAGTGTGCTAATATTTTATACATGCATCATTTAGTGTAGATGAAAATAATCGGATGGATAAAATCTTGTCTATGTATTTTTGTGCCATTCCTTTGTGACCATTTGTCTCTGCATAGGCTTCAGGATAAGCATGTTGGATTTCCATAGGTCTTCACTTTTAGAATAATCTGATGAAGACATACAAGGAATAAAAGACACAATGTGCATGCTGAGACAGACTCTAAATAGCCTCCAGAATGAAAACTCCACAATCACGACAGGATAATTTTCTGTCTTCATTTATCAATTAGTCTATTTCTGAGTATAATTCAAGGAAACAACATTGGTAGATAAAACGTTTTTTTTTCTGGTTCTTCTTATAGGTTTCTTTTTCCAGTTGAAATAAACAGTTACTCACAAGACCTGCCTGTGCCAATTTGGCTGTAATTTCTATAATGTGGGAGATACATACCTTTTTGTTTGTTTGCTTGTTTTGTTAAGATATTTTTATATCTTATGTTAAGATATTTTAATATCTTATAATTTACAAAATAAAATAAACATTTTTAGTGGGACAGAAGTCAACATCGTGAATCACCAAAGCTCAGTAGAAATATATTCAGCCTTCATAGAATCATAGAATCATTAAGGTTGGAAAAGACCTTCAAGATCATCTGGTCCAACCATCACCCCACTACCAGTGATGGTGATGCCACCACTTCCCTGGGCAACCCATTCCAATGCCTGACTAGACTTTTTCAGAAGAAGTGTCTCCTAACTTCTAACCTAAATCTCCCCTGGCACAACTTGAGGCCATTCCCTCTAGTCTTATCATGAGTTATCTGTGAGAAGAGGCCAGCCCCCAGCTCCCCACAGCTTCCTTTCAGGCAGTTGTAGAAAGCAATAAGGTCTCCCCTGAGCCTTCTCTTCTCCAGACTAAAGAACCCTATTTTCCTCAGCCAATCCTCACAGGACTTGTGTTCCAGACCCTTCACCAGCTTTGTAGCTTTTCTCTGGACAGGTTCCAGGGTCTCAATGTCCTTCTTGTACTGAGGGGCCCAACGCTGAACACAGTACTCAAGGTGCAGCCTCACCAGAGCAGAGTACAGGGGAACAATCACCTTCCTGGTCCTGCTGGCTGCAGTATTCCTGATACAAGCCAGGATGCCGCTGGCCTTCTTGGCCACCTGGACACACTGCCAGCTCATGTTCAGGTGAGCATCAGTCAGCATCCCCAGGTCCTTTTCCTCTGTACAGTTTACAAGCCACTCTCCCCCAAGCCTATAGAGCTGCATGGGGTTGCTGTGGCTACAGAGTAGGACCTGGCACTTAACCATGCTGAACCTCATCCCATTGGCCTCTGCCCATCAAACCATCCTGTCGAGGTCCTTCTGCAAGGCCTTCCTACCCTCTGGCAGATCAACACTTTAATCCAGCAAAGAGTGTACCTATCCAAGCCATGGGCTACCAGCTTCTCCAGGAGAAGCTCTTTATGGGAGCCTGTGTCAAAGGACTTTCTGAAGTCTAGGTAGACTATGTCAACAGCCTTTCCCTCATCCACCAGGCGGGTCACCCAGTCATAGAAGGAGATGAGGTTGGTCAGGCAGGACTCGCCTTTCATGAACCCATGCTGACTTGGCCTGATACCTCAGTTGTCCCTCAAACGTTGCGTGATTGCATTCAAGATGACTTGTTCCATCACCTTTCCTGGGTTGGAAGGGACCTTAAAGATCAACTAACTCCACCCCCCCCGCCATAGGCAGGGATGTCACCCTCTAGATCAGGTTGGCCAAGGCTCCAGTCAGTGTGGCCCCCAGGGATGGGGCATCCACAGCTTCTCTTGGCAACCTGTTCCAGTGCCTCACAACCCTTACAGTGAAGAAATTCCTCCTAATGTCTAGTCTAAATCTATCCTCTTTTAGTTTAAGACCATTTCCCCCTTGTCCTATCATTATCTACATGAGTAAAGAATTCTTCTCCATCTTTTTTATAAGACCCCTTTAAGCATTGAAAATTTGCAATGAGGTCTCCCCGGAGCTTTCTCTTCTTCGGGCTAAATATCTCCAGCTCTCTCAGCCTTTCTTCATAGGAGAGGTACTCCAGCACTCTAATCATTTTTGTAGCCCTCCTCTGGACTCTCTCTAACAGGTACTCATCTTTCTTTTGCTGGGGGCCCCAGACCTGGGTGCAGTACTCCAAGTGGGGCCTCACAAGGGCAGAGTAGAGGAGGACAATCACGTCCCTCAACCTGCTGGTCACACCTCTTTTGATGCAGCCCAGTATGCAGTTGGCCTTCTGGGCTGCAAGTGTGCACTGCTGGCTCATCTCAAGCTTCTCATCCACTAGAACTGCCAATTCTTTCTCTGCAGGGCTGCTCTCAAAGAGTTCTTGTCCCAGTCTGTACTCCTGTGACCCAGGTGAAGCACCTTGCACTTGGACTTGTTGGCTGGGCTGAAGGTTGCCCTTCACACAAGTGAATCTGTACAGATAGAGTGGTTACAATGCCTTTAAAGACTTCCTCTTTCCTTTTTCATGTTCTGAATTTGTGGAATCACTGACATTTATCTTATAGTTAAGGAACAGCAGATCCACATTGAAGCTAGATTTACAGAGGAAAAGAGAGAGTGTCCTATAGCAATAAAAACTGCTACCTGATAGGACCATGAAAACTGCTCAGGTTCTTAAAATACAAGGAACTCAGTAAAGAGCTAAGAAAATGACCAGAACTTCTGCTGTCATAACATGCAAGATATACACTAAATAAAAGACATTATCTCCAGTTTAAGTTTTCTTCTGGTATGTTTCTTCATTGAATTCCAGCTATTTTGTGTCCCGACATAAACATATTCAAGGAAATATGCTTATAAAAAAATGTTGGTTATGTGTTCTTGAACATTTTTAGCTTTATAAACTAATTACAGTAATTCCCATAGAATGTTGCTTCAAGTGTAAGTTGGCAGTAAGTGAAAACTACATCCAGTTACTATATGACCAGAGGACCTATTTTCACTAAGCATTTTTTGTTGTTCTTGATGTACTGAAATTACAATAGCAACTGTAAAGTTTATTCCAAATGTATACATTTATCATATTATCAACTCCCACATTTAACCTAAATTTGATGTTTATTTTATTTCATTCTAAGTAACAATATCCTCCCTTTTATTATGAAGTTATTACAAATACCAAGAAAGTAAATTTTTATTTGAAATCTTGGTGAATACATACAAGCTGAAGAAATTCTTTAATTTATTAAAGGAATATTGTTATAAATGCAGAAATGTCATCTTGGATTTTTTTGTAATTTCTTATCTTCTCACCAGACTTTAAAATATCTATCCTGACTTTGCCCAGCTTTCCATCACAAAAATATTTACTATGCCACTGAGTTTTCCTCATCTGTCTACTTCTCTCCTACCCTCCCTTATGACATGCTAATTCAGTTTTAAATTCTTTTTGAATAAAAATTTGACCTGAAACATCTCTTGTCACATAAGAGAGAGCTAATGTGTCTGGAAAGCTTAAATTTAATGTGGTTTATGCCTCCATAAACAAAAAAGCAATAAAAGTAGCCCCATAAAAATCATCCAAGTGTTTACTTTGAAAAAGCCTTTAAACAATAGAAGTAGTTATAGAGACAAAATATATTCAGCGCTTGCAAAGGCTCTGTCTGTGTATAGTGCACAGGAATGTATTGTCGCACTGCAATGTACCATAGTTATTATTTCAACTGTCTTTGACTGCAATATTTAAAGTAAAGGTCATTCATGTGCACACAAACTCAGTAAACAACAGAATGAAAGTGAATGATTCAGTTATTTCACTATTAAACATGCATAATGCTATACTGCAGAAAACAACTAAATCAATTGAGCAGCATTTTATTCAGGACTGTGGATCAGCCTTTCTTCCCCAGGATCTTCCTTCTTGGGCCTCCTCTTGATCTCCTCATAGTCAACTAATTAGTTTAGGAGCATTTCATTTTATGTTTGTTGTCTTAGGAATGCCTACACCATCATCCAATCTAGAAGGCCAGCTCTTCATTAAATGTGAAATTAGATATTCAGTTAATGAAGCTTTATCTCGTATTCGATGACTGACAGTAAATTTGTGGTATGTTCTCTGTCTGAATCCCTTAATAGGTTTACCGAGAGTTAAATCTGACTTTGGTCTTCCATTTAGAGCAAGACTTTGCTGGTTGGAATGCTCTGCTTGTTTAGCTATTTAGTGGCTCAATAGCACAGACAGCTTCTGCAAAAGCCAAATGATCATATGCAGCAACAAATGAACACCATAATCTTAACAAGATTATCATAATAAAGAGTCATCAGAGAAATTAAAATTATCTGCTTTAATTATGAAATTATAACCCCATTAACTCCTCTGCATGAAAAACAGGAATTGGGGAATAGCGAAGAAAAACCCAGAGATGGCTGTTATAAACTTCATAAAATTAAAAAGGAGGTGAAAGAGATTTGCTGTGTGGACTAAGATATTTCAGGTAATTTTTCTTTCAGCATATGTTTCCTATAGATTAGGCATTCTAAAATGAGAACTGTGGGGTATTTTTTCTTGCCTTTTTTTTTCCAACTTTTTTTTCCCCAAGATTTTTGTGTTTACTAGCCTAACTCATGCTCAATTGAAAGCTGTGAACTTAAAAGCAGACCCTTATTTAAATATGCCTAAAGCTGTAAATTAATTATGCCCTAAATAAGGTATTAGAACAAGATTGCCACTAATGCATTATTTATGGATACCTGTTGAAGTTTGTAACAGCAAAAGTACTGAAATGATGTTTTCAAAGACATTAACATGAAAATTAGGTGAATTTGGAAACAACAAGCTTCAATTTGATGAACAATCTCTTCCCAAGGTAGTCTTCAAAAATGCATATACTATCATAATTTTTTTAATTCTACTGTACACATGTAATATACATAGGACTACTTTAAAATTTCTATTAGTTTCCGTGATAAATAAATAAATAAAACACACATCTCCTCAGAATAAATTTATAGTTCAGGAAAAATATTTAATATCATTGTTATGTTATATTGTAAAGCATTTTAATAATAATTTATCTTATAAGAAATTTAGGCAAATAATTAGTGAGATATAAGTATTGTCCCTTAATTTTAAGTTTTACACAGTTCTCTACAATTTTACTAAATTAAACATCATCTGCACTTTGGGATATTAAATAAGTGAATATACAATTTTTGCTAAAGTATATAATTTCACTTTCATACAGCTGAAACATCAGTTGTGCACAGAGCAGCACATTAAATTGTTATAAAAATGTTTTTATTGAAATTATTACTGAAAACAGTTATAATGCACTTATTGTTGAATAGCTGACTTTCAGAAGAGGCTGACAATAGCCATGAGATATAGCTCAAAGAAGTAAAGGTAAAGTGTCAGAGCTTGTTTGGAGGAAGTGTGGGGTGGGGGTGGGGGGTGGGGATGGAGCTTCTTGACAAGCTTTTAGAAGTCCATTAGCAATAATATACAAGGTAATTTTACCTAATAGTTAAGGATTCTTCTAGAAATTTGAAAAATCACATTGTCCAGGAGAAAACTACCTTTCTTCTTGCACATCATGGGCTTCTATGGGCTTTTGTCTACTTGTTTGCCACAACCAGGACTTGCTGGGTAATAATCAGCCTCTGTGTAGTTGTTTCACAGAATCACAGAATAGTTGAGGTTGTAAGTCATCCATTCCAAACCCCCTGTTCAAGTAAAACTGGTCCAGGAAGTTTCCTGAAGACCATGCCCAGACAACTTTTGAAGTTCTCCAAGGAGGGAGACTCCACAACCTCCCTGGGCAACCTGTACCAGTAGTCCATCACCTGCACAGTAAAGTGCTTCCTGATGTGTAGATGGAACCTCCTGTGTTTTGGTTTATGCCCATTGCCTCTTGTCCTATTTCAATATTGAAATATGGCCTGTGAAGAGGAAGTAAAACATTTCTTTAGCTATTGTTTCCCATGTTTTCTTTCAGTTTGTGTTCTATAATTCTCAGGTATACCTAATAATACAGGAATTGTTCAGAAAATCCTAAACAGGCCTTGACAGCTTTCAAAAATTCTGTCTTGGTGAGAACATTAGGAACACACTAGATTTGTATTTACTGATTTTTCACAAGTGCACTTTTGACAAGTGGATTTTTGGTGAGTATCTACATGAGTGTTTTCAATATTAGCAATACAACCTCTTGATAAAGCCAAGAAAAATGAACTTTATTAATCTCCTAAAATGTTACTTCTTCACAGCTGAAGCAAAAATATAGACCATTTTTTCCCCACATTGTAGTATTGTTTTGTTTTTGTTCTAGTGTATAGTATTATTTTGTTTTTGTTCTAGTGGTATGCTAATATAAAGATTCAATAGCACAGACAGGATGTTGTAAAGACTACCTGATATATTCTAGATTAGTTTTTCTGTTTTGGTCTATTTTTTTTTACCAAAAAAAAAAGTTGTGTTGCTAGTCTGTAGTACAGACAGACCTTGCACAAGACAAAGGGAAATCTGATATATCGTTCCCATATATATTTGAGGATTTTATTTCTAACTCTAATGAAAATAATATCTACTTTTGATGGATGCTATGAAGAAGCCCATGCTAAACTGTACTTTTTTTGAATACACATTCTAAGTCTTGAGTCTGGTGCTGTAGTATGCATGAAAAGAAGACCTTCCTGAATTTGGCAGAAAAGATCCATGACACACACAGATAATTTCAAGTTAGTTCTGTTAGTCATTCCAGGAAGCTGAATTTACAGGCATAAAAGTATCATGACAATAAAAATCATATGTAAACAAGGAAAAATAAGCAGAGGAATAAATTAAGCATGAAGAAAGAATCAATGACCATTTTAAAATAGCTTATGTTAAATAGGCTAAAACTTAATGAAAACATGGCTATAATATAAACTGATCCATCATCCTTAAAGAGTTCTTCTCTTTTCAACTATAAGTTCATACTTGTCACTATCCCTAAATATCAGTTTTAAAGTACCTGTCAAATAAACCACTCTAAACTTAGACACAGCCTGAACCAGAATGTACAATGTGTGTTGGGCTAAGCATTGGTATTACACTGAAAGAATATAGGCCAGGTAATGCACATATGAATGCACAGACACCATGCTACTTGAAAGATGTGAAAGTGGAATAATGTACTCACACCTAGAGAAGGAGTAGAATATCTGATACTAGATCGGCATGAATTGACATTAGCCAGCATACTTTCTGATGGTTCTGAGTCCTCTTTTCTATGACTCTCCAAGGAGTTCTTCTGTGGTTATTTAAGTCATTGTAAATAAGAGCTGGTCCAGTTTGAAAAATGTTTTTCGAGTAAGAACTGTGAATACATTGGAAGATAACATTAAAATTCAGATAAAAAAGTGAAGAAAACTTCAGAAGAAACTTTTCAGTTTTGTCAGGAAAAAGCAAGTTGCTGCGTTTGTTGAGAGTGGATTACTAATACCTTGAAGAATCTCTGCCACTCTGTTTATTCTCAAGAACAGATCAAGCTAATATTTGAATATCGATATAGGTAGTTTATTCAGAGATTGGGTTGGAGGATAGAAAAGGTGATCTCTTAAACACAGTATCATAAACTAATCTCTGTTGGAGGGGATTTTAAAAGTCAGGAAGTCCCAAACTCCATTTGAAGCAATGCCAACCTAGGCCAGGTTGTACATCATCTTGTTCAACCCCATTCTGAATATCTTCAGTGATGAAGACTCCACAGCCTCCCTGGGCAGTATGTTACAACATCTGACCACTTTCATTCTGGGAGAAGAAAAGAAAAAAAAAAGTTGTTTCCTTATATATAATAGAAAATCCCTAGTACAGCTTGTCTCCTAACCTACCTCTATGAATCTCTGTGTCGTCTTCTCTATATGATTCTATAATTCTATATCCTCCAATTAGGTAATTGTAGACAGCATAAGGTCTTCGCAAGGCTGAACAGAGTCAGCTGTCACAACCTATCCTCGTGCATCATGTGTTCCATCCCCCTGAGCACCAGTCCTCCCTGGAACTCATTTCAATTTGTACTGGAGAGCCCCAGAGTGGACACAAAATTCCAGCTGCAATCTCATGAGTTCTAAATAAAGAGGACAGATCATTTATACTCTTGCTTGGTTTATACTCTTGCTAATACTGCCCAGGAGGATACAGGTGGCCTCCTTTGCTACAAAGGCTCACTGCTGGTTAAGCACAATTTGTTGCCCATCAAGGTGCGAAGTATTTTCTGAGAAGCTGCTTTCTTGCAGGTTGACCACCAAACCTGTACTGGTGCATGGAGTTATTCCTCACCAGGTGAAGAGCTGAGTGTTTTCCTTTGCTGAATTTTGTGTCATTCCTTTCAGTCCATTTCTGCATCCAGTTGAGATCTCCCTGAATAGCTATCCTACCTCCGAGTGTATCAACCTCTCCCTGCTTGAAATACCATTATGTTTTCTTCTGGAAGTGTTTTACACTTTCCACTCATAAAGGGAGGCTAGCAGACTAAGTTGCCTAATTTTTAGGTGAACAAAGTCTAATGGAGTAAACCACTTGTGAATTCAAGGAATTCAAAGAAACCGAAGCTGAAAGCCTTGAAAATAAGAAAATATATCAAACAACACAATTTGAACTTTCTATAACTCTGATTTAGCTGAGAATTATCTTTTTTTTTTAAAATCTATTTCAGACTTGAGAATAGATATGCACAGGACACAGGACTTCATTCAGAATTTTTCTGTAATCTGCAAAATATATTTTTATTTACTTCAGATCAGTGTTGCTCTGAAAAACATTGACAGATTTAATTGATCAAAGAGAGGGTAATCATGGTTAGAAATTTACACATATCTGAGTGATCTATTTCCTTTCATTTTCTTCTTTTTCTTTTTCTTTTTTTTCTTTCTTTCTTTTTCTTTTTCTTTTTCTTTTTCTTTTTCTTTTTCTTTTTCTTTTTCTTTTTCTTTTTCTTTTTCTTTTTCTTTTTCTTTTTCTTTTTCTTTTTCTTTTTCTTTTTCTTTTTCTTTTTCTTTTTCTTTTTCTTTTTTTTCTTTTTCTTCCCTTTTTATTTTATTTTTTCTTAATTTTTTTTTCTTTTTTTTTTCATCTTTGTCTTTATCTTTCTTTTTCTATTTTTATCTCCCCTCGCCTCGCCTCGCCTCGCCTCGCCTCGCCTCGCCTCGCCTCGCCTCGCCTCCCCTCCCCTCCCCTCCCCTCCCCTCCCCTCCCCTCCCCTCCCCTCCCCTCCCCTCCCCTCTCCTCTCCTCTCCTCTCCTCCCCTCTCCTCTCCTCTCCTCTCCTCTCCTCTCCTCTCCTCTCCTCTCCTCTCCTCTCCTCTCCTCTCCTCTCCTCTCCTCTCCTCTCCTCTCCTCTCCTCTCCTCTCCTCTCCTCTCCTCTTTTCCTTATTAGACCCTCTCTAAAAATTCGTATACACTCTAGATGCTGCAAAATATTTAAAAATCTTCTATTAATGAAATAAATACCAGAAAGTTGATGAACAGCAAGCCTAAGAGACTTTGACAACTGTAACTATGAGAAGTAAATGCAGCAGCTGTGAAAAGCAAATGTGGATAGCATTTCAGAAGAAAAATAGGGAGGTTATTGACAAGTACATCTACTGAACTGCCAGAAATAGTGATTATGTCATAATGATCAAAAGACAAGCTGGCAAACATAAGAAACAATACAGCACTGAAGTAAACAAAGTAAATGATCCTGATGTAAACTCAAAATCAGACCTTGGTTTCAGAGCAAATTGCAGCAATTGCAGAAGCAGCAGCTGTATTACATAAAAGTGTTCTTGCCAGTAGCAAGGATAGTGGTTTACATAGCACACAAGTGGGAGATTAAAAGAAAATGGAATAGAAAATCCTACAAACTTAGGCTATGGAAATCTAAGGGAATAATAAGGTAAAGAAATGAATGACTCATAACAACAAAATACATATGAGAGGTCATGGTGTGACTGACTGCTTCCTCACAATATTGCCTCAGCAATGACGATTTTCTAGTCTACAGCAATTAGATACAATCAATTAATTTCATTATAGTAGTGAAATGTTATCTGAGGTTTCAAATGGTCCATCATTATGCTTTCAAAAAAACCCATCATGAAACAGGATTCCAAACAAAAGACTATTTATCTTCCGAAAGCTTCATAGCATCCTACACAATTTATAATATCAGCAGTACAGGACCATCCAGATTGCTTAGTTTAGGTTTCCAACTAAAAGCCTGAACACCAGTATAAAGATCCAAACAGCCTATGTAAAGTGTTTACGCTCCTTACAGGGTCAATGGAGAGAGAAACACTTTTACAGAGGAAATAAGAGAAACTATAGGAAGATATATGGCTGCTTAAAGCTAACAAAAGGAAACCCTAACTATGACAGTATGATTTGTTGCTACTCCAAAGCCAAGACCCATGAGTCCATTTAGGATGCAAAATATGATATCTTCCTCTGGGAGTATACAAGCTTCATTATTCTCAAGATAGAGAAATTAGAGCAGACTAGATTTTGTTACCAGCCCCTGTCTCTTACTGCTGTGCACAGATCCTGTAGAACTATGCCCCATCAGTGGAGACATCCCTTGCACCAGTGTCGCTCTTGACTCACCCCATTTTTGCATCACCTCAACTTTTGCTGATCCCTTATATCTAATCATTACGTTATGGAAGAGTCTGAAAAATTAGTAATCTCTCTCTTCTTGCAGAAGTCACAGCAGGAGCCTGGACCCACTACTGCCTGCACTGAGTGCATACTTTTTCTCCCTGGCTTTGTTCTGAAGACAACCTTCTAGTTGTCTGTGGTGGTTTTACCCAGATGAGCAGTTGAACTCCACCACAACCACTCTCTCACTCCACCTTCTCAAAAGAAAAGACGGAGAAAATAGGATGAAAAGTGCTCAAGGGTTGAGATAAGGACAGGGAGATCACTCAACAGTTTTTGTCATGGGCAAAACAGACTCAGCGTAGGGAGTTCAATATAATGTATTACTTACAGCTGACAGGCTAGAAGAGTGAGAAACTCCAAACATACTAAAAACACCTTCCTGCCCATCCACCCTCTCCTACATCCTCTCCCTGAGCAGCACAAGGGAACAGGGAATGGAGGCTGCAGTCAGTCCCTGACACTTTGTCTCCACTGCTGGTCACTCTCTGCCCCTGCTCCAAAGTGGAGTCCCTCCCATAGGATGTCATCCTTCCCGAGGTGATCCTATGTGGGCTTCCTACAGGCAGCAGCTCTTCAAGAACTTCTCCAATATGGATCCATACCACAGGGTCCATCCATCAGGAGCAAACTGCTCCAACATGGGTCCCACATGGGCAGCAGCTCCTGTCAGATCACCTGCTCCTGCATGGGCCTGTCTCCACAGGCTACAGCTCCAGCCCAGGGCCTGCTCCTGCGGGGGCTCTCTGTGGGCCACAGTCTCCTCCAGGCCACATCCACCTGCTCCACCGGGGGCTCCTCCATGGGCAGCAGCGTGGAGATCTGCTCCATGCGGGACCCATGGGCTGCAGGAGGACAGCCTGCTCCACCAGGGGCCTCTCCACAGGCTGCAGGGGAACTTCAGCTCCGGCAACTGAAGCACCTCCTTCTTCACTGACCTTGGTGTTCCTTGGTGTCTGCAGGGCTCTTTGTCACTCCTCGCTCTCCCAGATGCTGTTGTGAAGCAGTGTTTTTTTGTTTGTTTGTTTTGTTTGTTTGTTTTTCCCTTTCTTAAATCTGCTCCCACAGAGGCACAAACAACATTGCTCACTGGTGCGGCTCTGGGCAGAAGAGCAGTGGGTCCCTTTGGAACCGTCTGAAACAGGCCCTTATCTAACATGGGGCAGCTTCTGCATTCTTCCCACAGAGGCCACCAGTACATCCCCTGCTACCGAAACCTTGGTACGTGAAACGAAAACAATTCAAGAGAAAGTATGGCAGAGTTGACAGCCCAAATCGCTACATTCTGTAGGATGCATTAACACAACTCTTAGGTGGACTAGAGACTGAATGATAACATAAAATGTGTGTCTGCTCTGCCCAGGCTTGTCCCGTCCTGGGCAAAGTGGATGAATGAACATTCATGAACATCTTCAGACTTCATATGCTGTAGTTTTAATGTCTTTTCCCTGAGCTAGGTACCTTTATGGCCCTGCCATTATAGTAGTAGATGGAAAGTAGACATTTTTATATAACTGGTCTTTTTTTTTTTTTTTTTTTTTTTTTTTTTTTTTTTTTTGACAAGGCAAATCCTGTCTGAAAAAACAGCTATTTCCTTCTATCTGGGAAGAAGCCAGCCTAGAATAATCACGAGTTGTAGATACTGACATTTGTAATACGGATTCCACCCAAAATACACATTTCAGGTAATCTGCAAGTTTGGTAAGACCTTAAACCTAATGGCTAACACAACATGGTTATTAATGATGACCTGATCCTAGACATAATAACATTTTGCAATGTCCATTGCGTATAAAGAGTCAGTAAATTCCACTTTTCATCTGCAAGTCTAGCTAACAAAGCAATTCTCCACCAAATTTTCCAAACTTATATGCGAAATTATACAACCTAGTTTTTTTTTTCTTTTTTTTTTTTTCTGAAAGAAAGTTTTGCCTCTTAAACATTTAATCTCGGATTTTATATGTAATAGAGACAGGTAAAATACCCAGTGTGTATATCTTTGATATGTGCATTTCTAGTCTTCTAGGTATCAATCCTCATTTTGTACCCTGTCTTGATTTAATCTATCCACTTTCTGCATTCAGGATGCATAATTGCTCAGATAGATATAAGAATCAACCTGTAATTTACCATTTTCGTTTCTTAAATATTGTCTCTTTTTTGAAAACATGGCAAACCGTTTTATTAGAAAAAAAAAAAAAATCTAGAATTCTCTCCAGACATAAAATGCCATTTAGCATGTAGACCTACAGAAGAATGGATTTGCTGACTATAAATTACACATCTAGAGGCCTTTAATATTTTTAACAATCTTAAATGATCAAAGAAACTTTCAAGTTTCCTAATAAGTAGTAAATATCTGTTTTTTCCTCTTTATTTCCACAGATAATGGAGGATACTGTAGTAGGCTTTGAATTAAAAAGACTATTACCTCCAATGAAAGTAGAATTGTTATAGGGTTTATTAGACAATGCAGTTTACAGCTTCTTAACACCTTTTAATTACAAGACTCATCCTGATTACGTATTGAAAAAGAGACTGTACTTTGATTACACTCATGCTTTTTCAGTTCATTTTTGTTATGTAAAGGGACTTATGTTGTCACAGAGGTTTGAAGGAACCCACCCGTAAAAAATAAAACATATAAAAAAAATCGACTAACTAAAAAATTACTAACTAATCACCACTAACTCTAGTGGTGATTCCAAAGAATACAGTTAGCTTCTTAAAGCCCTTCCCAAATCTTCACTTTTTGCTTGTTTGTTTGTTTAGTTTGTTAAACTGTTACTTTCTTTTTTCATGTTTGAATACACTTTTAACTTATTTGATATCAGTCTTGGTTCCTTCATTAATTTAGGTGGGAAAAGAAAGTGTATGGCCACTGGAATCAAGGTTGAGTGACATGGGAGGACTACAGGGATGCTGCTTGCCTTTGTAGAGAGAGAATCCAGGCTGCCAAAACTCAATTAGAGTTGAAGCTGGCCAGATTTTTATTTATTTATTTATTTATTAAAGTATTTTAATAGGAAAAGGAGGACCAGAGCAAACATTAGTCCTACACTTGATGGGGATGGTCACCTCACAAACAGGGACATAGCAGAGACGTTTAATGCTTTTTGCCTCTGTCTTTAACACCGGCGATGGGCTCTGGGACTCTAGCTGCCCTGAGCTGGAGGACCATGGCTGCAGGATTGACAAAATCTCTGTTAACCCTGAACTTGTGTGGGGTTTGCTGCTCCACCTAGATGCATACAAGCCCATGGGGCCTGATAGGATTCATCCCAGAATGCTCAGAGAGCTGGCTGATGTCATCACGAATGCCATTTTTGCTTCAGTCTTTACTGCTAAGATCAGCCCTCAGGAATCTCAGACCCTGGAGACAGGAGAGGAAGTCCGGAGAAAGGAGGACTTTCCTTTGGCTGAAAAGGATCAGGTCAGAAACCATGAAAGCAAACTTGACATCCACAAATCCATGGGCCCAGATAGAAGGCATCCACGGGTGCTGAGGGAGCTGGCCAATGTTATTGCTAGACCACTCTCGATCATCTTTGAAAGGTTGTGGAGAATAAGAGAGGTCCCAGAGGACTGGAAGAAAACTAATGTCATGCCAGTCTTCAGAAAGGGCAAGAAGGAGGACGCAGGCAATGACATGCCAGTCAGCCTCATCTCCATCCCTGAAAAAGTGATGGAACAGCTCATCCTGGGGGTCATATCCAAGCATGTTGAGGATAAGAAGGTGATCAGGAGTAGTCAGCATGGATTCACCCAGGGGAAATCATGCTTAACCAATTTGATAGCCTTCTATGATGAGGTGGCTAGCTGGGTAGATGAGGGGAGAGCGGTGGATGTGGTCTACCTTGACATGAGCAAGGGTTTTGACACTGTCTCCCATAACATCCTCATAGACAAGCTCAGGCAGTGTGGCCTAGATGAAGGGACAGTGAAGTGGATTGACAATTGGCTGGATGGCAGAGCTCAGAGCTGTGCTCAGTAGTGTGGAATCTAGTTGGATGCCTGTAGCTAGTGGTGTCCTCCAGGGGTCAGTACTGGGTCCAGTCTTGTTCAACTTACTCATCAACAACCTGGACAATGGAATGGAGTGAACCCTCAGCAAGTTTGCTGATGACACAAAGCTCAGAGGACTGGTTGATGCCCCAGAGGGCTGTGCTGCCATTCAGAGGGACCTCAACAGGCTGGTGAGTTGGGCAGCGAGGAACCTCATGAAGCTCAACAAGGGCAAGCGCAGGGTCCTGCACCGAGGGAGAAATAACCGCAAGCACTAGCACAGGCTGGGGGCTGACCTGGTGGAGAGCAGCTCTGCAGACAGGGACCCGGGAGTCCTGGTGGACAGCGGGCTGACCATGAGTGAGCAATGTACCCTTGAGGCCAAGAAGGCCAACGGTATCCTGAGGTGCATTCGGTAGAGTGTAGCCAGCAGGTGGATGGAGGTGATCCTCTCCCTCTACTCAGTCCTTGTGAGGTCACACCTGGAGTATTGTGTCCAGTTTCAGGCTCCCCAGTACAAGAGGGACATAGAACTACTGGAGTGAGTCCAGAGGAGGGCTATGAAGATGATCAGAGGACTGGAGCACCTGTTGTACAAGGACAGGCAAGAGAACTGGGCCTGTTTAGCCTGGAAAAGTGAAGACTGAGGGGAGACCTCATCAATGTTTATAAATATTGGGGGAGGCGGGGGGGGGGGGGGGGGGGGAGAGGGGGGCCGATCAAGAGGATGGAGCCAGTCTCTTTTCAGTTGTGCCCAGTGACAACAGGCACAAGAGACAATGGGCACAAACTGAAGCACGGGAGGTGGAGGTTCTGGCTGAGTATGAGCAGGCACTTCTTTACTGTAAGGGTGACAGAGCACTGGCACAGGTTGCCCAGAGAGGTTGTGGAATCCCCTTCTCTGGAGATTCAAAACCCACCTGGATGCCATCCTCTGCACAATGTGCTCTAGGTGGTTCTGCTCAGCAGGAAGATTGGACTAGGTGACGTTCAGAGGTCCCTTCCAACCTCAGCCATTCTGTGATTCTATGACCTCTCTCAATTATAATGGTCTTAGGACTCCAGAGAGGTCCCAGTTGACTGGAAGCTGGAAAATGTGATCCCAGTTTTCAAGAAGTGCAAGAAAGAGGATCCTAGCAATTTCAGGCCTGTCAGTCTCACTTCAGTGCCTGGTAAAATTATGGAGAAGATTATTTTGGGACTTTCCAAAAAACATCTAAAGGACAATGCAGTTATTGCTAAGAGCCAACATGGGTTCACTAGGGGAAAGTCACGTTTAACAAACTTAATTTCCTTCTATGACAAGACCACCCAGCTAGTTGACCAAAGGAAGACAGTTGATGTAATCCTTGTGGATTTCAGTAAAGCTTTCAATACTGTCTCTCACAGTCTCCTTTTGGAGAAAATGACCAGAATACAGTTAGATAAAAGTGTAATAAGATGTGTGAATAATTGGCTGACAGGTCGGGCCCAGAGAGTTCATGTATATGGGGTTACAACAGGCTGGTGACCTGTCACTATTGGGGTTCCCCAGAGCTTCATTTTTGGTACCAGTTCTCTTCAATGTCTTCATAAATGATTTGGATGAAGGACTTGAAGTTTTTTTGAGCAAGTTTGCAGATGATACCACATTGGGTGAAGTTGTTGACTCCATTGAGGGTGGTGAGGCCTTGCAGAGAGATCTGGACAGATTGGAGAGCTGGGCAGTCACCAACAACATGAAGTTTAACAAAAGCAAGTGCCAGATTCTGCATCTGGGAAGTGGAAACCCTGGCTATGCATAGAGACTGAGGGACAAGACACTGGAGAACAGCCCCACAGAAAGAGATCTGAGGGTTTTGGTCAACAGTAAGCTCAACATAAGCCAGCAGTGTGCCTTGGCATCCAGGAGGACCAACAGTATCCTGGGGTGCATGAAGAACAGCATTGCTAGCTGGTTGAGGGAAGTGATTGTCCTGCTCTACTCTGTGCTGGCGTGGCCTCACCTTGAGTACTGTGTGCAGTTCTGGGCACCAGAGTATAAGAAAGATGGAGAGTGTCCAAAGGAGGGCAACAAAGATTGTAAATGGTCTAGAGGGGAAGATGTATGAGGAGTGTCTGAAGTCACTTGGATTGATCAGCCTGGAGAAGACTGAGGAGAGACCTCATCGTGGTCTACAGCTTCCTCATGAGGGGGATGAGGGGGGCAGGCACTGATCTCTTTTTTTTTTTTTCTGGTGACCAGTGATAGGACCCAAGTGAACGGCTTGAAGCTGAGACAGGGATGGTTCAGGTTGGATATCAGGAAAAGGTTCTTCACCGAGAAGGTGGTCGGGCACTGTAACAGCCTCCCCAGGGAAGTGGTCATGGCACTGAGCCTGCAGGAGTTCAAGAAGCATTTGGACTACGCTCTCAGACACATGGTCTGATTTTCTGGGTGGTCCTTTGGGGACCCAGGAGTTGGACTTGATGATCCTTGTGAGTGACTTCCAACTTGGATATTCTATGATTCTATGATTAATTAACATTATTAGTATATAATTAGAAAATCCAAAGAAATACTGTAAGATACTATGAACATTTAGGAAAAGCTGTCTAGCTGTCTTTGAAACTGACTTTTTCCTTTGGGTTTTAAGTAATATGTTATTCATCAACTTTTTTGTATATTAATATCACGAATTTATTTTTAGTTAATGCTTCCAACAGACAAATATAAATATAGAAATCAGTCAACATTTACCAGTTACATCAAATAACACAAATCAGGACAGTGTATTTATCTGCTAGTACACTTCTGGTAATTTTTTACGTGTCAGTATATCCTGCCATCCATGCATAAAACTGTGGTTCTAACCAACTAACATCTTAATGAAATATTCTGTAGTGATATCTATTAAGCCAGAAGCAAAGTTCATTTACAAGCTCTGTAAACATATGTTGTTAACTGAAATTCTCTATTGTCTATTTAATAATTTCAGAAGGAATTATAACATTTATAAAAGATGTTTAGAGCACTGATAAACAAATTAACAATATACTATAAATAAATATATTTTCTGAACTGAAAATGTGAACTACTTAGCGTCTATGAGTAGGTATTTTACTTGTTTTTATACCCAACATCTTGAAAAGTTACAGGATCTTTTCTGCTTGTACAGGCTGAGCAACAGATAGCTAAATCCTGTTACACATAGTTTTAGCTCAGATACAAATTTTTATTTTATTTTATTTTATTTTATTTTATTTTATTTTATTTTATTTTATTTTATTTTATTTTATTTTATTTTATTTTATTTTATTTTATTTTATTTTATTTATTTATTTTTTTTTCAGTCCTATCTTCTGGGTACCAAAGAGAAAAACAAAAAATATTTAATAGGGGATAGAAACTTGCAATATAATAAAGATCTAATAGGGAAATAGCAGCATACATCTATAATCCTGTTATAAGAGGATTATGCATTTATATAGAGTACGGCACATCTTCTGCCTCGCCTGTGTTCCTCCGTTCAGTGGAACCTAGGACATCCTCCACTGTTGAAAAGAAGGCCTGATTTTCACTCTGTTCTGAAATCAATCATCACAAATTGGAACTGAGAAACTTTTCTGAATTTCTTAATTTTGATTTAGCCAGCCTTAAAAGAGAAGGTTCCAGATTCTCTTCTGAGTTGAACTTTACACCTTCATTAATGTCTATATTTGGCTTTTACTTTATTGGGATTGGTACATTCATTTGACAATGAAGCTAAAAGATTTTTGAAGTTTCAAAATTTTAAACACAACATTTTGTTTTTTAAATCAGTCCTGGTACAAAGCACTATTACTCAGAGAAATTGAGAACACACATCTACAGAAATAATTTAATAAATTTCTATTGTAATTTATTCGTGAAATGTCATAGAAATATTAGATAACTGTTCAATGCTCATTGTATAGACTTCTGTAGATATAGCTATTTCTGTCTTGTAATGAACAATCTAGTTATGTACTTTTTAAATATGAAAAACAAAGGGACCCCTATAGAGTTAGTGCCAGCTGAATAGCTTCTTCAGTGCTATAGGAATCACAGATCTAGTAGCAGACCTGCAGAAAACTGTGAAGAGAACAAGACCGTAAGAACTTCAGACATATTTCCTGAGTGCTATATATTTAAGCAGATAAGAAAGAGAATTGTCACCTTTATATCATCTGCAAAGATCTATCTGTCTCACAGGACTGTCAAGAATATACTGAAGAAGGACATTTTATATGAGAGTCTGCAATTCAGCAGGGTAGAGTTGCTTGTTTGGATGCGTGAGCTGCCACCTTAAAATAACTACCTGATATTTCCCATATATATATTATATTATATATATTATATATATTATATAATAATATATTATATAATATAGTAATATAATATAATATATAATAATATATATTATATATAATATATCATATATATTATATGTATTATATATGATATATATAATATAATATAATTTATATATATATATATATATAAAATATATAAATCCTCCTCTTGACCTCTGCTGAAAAATTGATGTAAATTAAATAGAATGATCACTACAGTAAGTAACCGGTCTTTTTTCTACAAAGTGGAGACATTAAAAAAAAAAGTCATTTCTGTTTCCACATTCATCAAGGCTTCTGTGGATGCTAAACAAAACACTGAAAGATGGTTCTCCTCCTTCCCAAAACCAGGAACAAATTTCCTTTCTTCTGGCACATTTTTTTTTCCTTTATTTCCCTCTTATCTCACCAAGACTAAGAAAAATGTGTATATCTGTGAAGATACTAATTAATATGAGTTGTTAGGGACACAAGGACCTTGTCCAGAAATCAAAATTGGAAAGAATTTACTACTTAACATGATGCAAAAGAAAATACAGGAATCAGAGCGAGATAAGGATATCATTACCCTTTAAAAATAAATGGTGTAAGAGGCAAAAATGTCCTCAAGATATCCATGTTGCAACATTAATTTCAATCTACACTCCTACAACCCACTGAGAAACTGAAAAGCTGAGATTCTTCTTTCTATGATAGACATCCTATCATTCTTCAGATTAGTTAGCAGGTACAACTCCTTGATGTTTCTGAAGCTCACATCATCATAAAACAAGGGGGAATACTACAAGGTTGTTATTGTCTGTCAGGTTTTTTTACATATTTTATATGCTGTTTGAAGCTCCTTAGAGAACTGGAATGTTAGAGTATATCCTAGCAGGCAGGGTTCAGCAGGTACAGAGCAGGTGATGTAGTCACAGGTGCATGGTACATGCAATTTGTCACATTGTTCTGCAGTTTAACACATGGATAGTTTTACAATGTATGTAGTACAAACGCAGACACACATACAAATCACTAGCTTATGCTAACCTAGTAGTTAATTAAATTTTCCTATATGAGTATGAATCGCTAAATTTATTTTACTTAACATACAAAAATATTTAAACACAACTAAACAAAACTACATATGCAAAAAAACACTGGTCAGGGTAGGAAAGGCTTCAAATTATTTTAAGAAAATATATCACCAAATGTTCATGAGATCATTCATCTTGTCTATAATGTATGTAGATTTACTACTGTATGAATGAAATCCTAACCATCTATATGATGTTTATAACTATAAAATAAATAACATCACTATCAATTTTTACCAGAGATATATGATTAATTAAAATACCGTTGCTAACACCATTGGAGTGTGTTCCTTTGAATAGAATCTGTTCAAGTTCCTATATATGGCTTAGCTAATAATATCTTTATCTTTCTGTAAGCATAGTCTTGTAATCATATCAAATTCACACTTCATTTCTTTTACTCTTTAAGATCATAAGCTTAGCAGTGTATATCATGGATGACTTAACCTTTTGAAAGTAATCACAGTTTGCTAAAAATATTCAAACAGCTAGCCTGTAACTCAAGAAAAAATAACAACAGCATTTTAGTTCAAAGCTTTCAGTGTGATAAAAATGCAGGTAATACATCTTCAGCCGCACAACTACTGATGTATATATATATTTTTTTCCCAGAACCAGCCTCATGTGCAGTCATTTTTTTTTTTTAAGTAGTATGTTTTTCAGAACAGTTTTTGATTGATTTACTATCATTTTCTCAACACTTTTTAAGAGTGAAAGATATTTATGAAGAAAAAGATCATATATCCCCAAAACTGCAGAACTGAGGAGCGTATTCCTGAAATTCTTGAAGTAACCAGTGCTTCTTGATGAAAACATGACAAATATATATTTTCCTAATTATATGTTAAGATTAATCTACTGTGTTGAAAATAATCACTGCAAATGCCCAGAAATCTGAATGAAACTACAAAGCAATTTATAATATCTGCTGAAAATAGGAATATTTTTGAAGCCTATTTATCTATATCAATGTTAATCAATTTTATAAGCTTCATCTTATAGGAACAAAGTAAACATGATATTCAGTATATCTTTCCCTGTATGAGCTTGACACTGACTATATAATTTGCAAAACCAACATGTACACAAGTAAAGGCCATCTTAAAACAATATTGTTACTCAGAATGAAGATAATTGATGTTGATTCATAATGGGAGGGTGACTTTGCTTTAGGTCATCAATCAGTGTTGTAAATTTACAAAAGATATTGATCTTGTAGTTGTACTGATACTATTATGCATAGAGGACAAATTGTAACTTGTATAGTAACACAATTTATTAGAAATTTCTAATGACAGGCCTGTGTATTTCTATATTTTCATTTGCCTTAAAAATGGTACTACTTGCTACAAGGCAACATTTCCAATATAGTGAATACTTTTTATGCAATTTATGCATTGCATATGCATGTGTTGAGTTGGACAGAGATCCTTTGTTTTGTTTTTTAAGCGTTGCTTGTTGAGACATTAAGGAAGAATGAATTAAGCTGAATAAGTTTAATAAGTTATGCTAATATGCAGTGATTCTAAACTGCCACAGGGTGGTAGGAGATGCACTTTCCACAACATTTATCTAATTTGCAGAACTAACTGCTTTGCCACACTTCCACTTTATTTAAATACCTTATTGGAAAGTGTATTAGCCCTATAGCTCAAAAGTGTAAATAAAAGTTGAAGGACAAAATTACACTTTTTACACCAACACAAGAATGTTCAGAGAACCATTTTAAATATTTCCAACAAATATATATGTTTATTTTATACTATCACGTAGAATAGGTTTTATTAGTCAGTTTATATTCGGCAGTGCTACCTGAATGCTGCAGATTGCTTTGAAGATACCCTTTAAATCTGAGCTAAAGTATATTTGTGTTAAAACACAGTATATATAGGAAATTATGAATGTCACACAGAATCACGGACTGGTTGAGGTTGGAAGGGATCTCTGAGGATCATCTAGTTCAATCTCCCTGCCAAGCAGGGTCACTTAGAGCACATTACACAGGATCATGTCCAGGTGGGTTTTGAATATCTCCAGAGAAGGAGACTCCACGGCCTCTCTGGGCAACCTGTTCCAGTGCTCTGTCACCCTCACAGTAAAGATGATGGAACAGATGGAACTTCCTGTGTTTCTATTTGTGCCCTTTGATTCTTATCCTATCACTGGGCACCACAATAGACCATTTGCTATTTTGTGTTGTTCATTTCTATGTCAATAGTAAATGAATATCCCTTTAATTTTAGGTCTCTTTTGTGCTCTGATGTAAAAAAAAAATAAAAATAAAAAAAAATCTGAGGCCATGGGGAATTTATAATCTTAATACAAAGCATTATGTGAATTTTGCTTTTATAATTTCATTTCCACCTTCAAGAGTACTTAATTTTCTCATCATTTTGGAATTGTGATTTTTTTTTTCCTTTGGGGTCTTCTAATTAAGTAAGCCTAGTTACAGAGTCACAAGTAAGTGTAACTACATCAGAGCAAAGATAGGTCAGAGAAGTTTATCTTTACATCTAGACCTACACACTGTTGTGGATTTAATTTGCTTGAACATTAAAGAGCAAGATGTATCTTTGCAGTCATAGCAGTTTGAGGACAGTGTACCATCTAAGAAAAGCTATATTTAAAAAATATATATATATATGTTCTATGACATATGTTAAAAACAATAAAAAAGTGGACAATATATAACCTAGAAAGCTGAGGAGCAAGTGCAATTCAGTGAGCTTGTAGCAGATCACAGAATCACAGAATTGTAGGGGCTGGAAGGGACCTCAAGAGATCATCAGATCCAACCTCCCTGCCAAAGCAGGTTCCCTAGACCAGGTTGCATAGGTAGACATCCAGACAGGTCTTGAATATCTCCAGAGAAGGAAACTCCACAACCTCGCTGGGCAGCCTGTTCCAGTGCTCCATCACCTTCACTGTGAGGGTGCTCTTTCACATGTTGGTATGGAACTTCCTATGCTCCATTTTGTGGCCAATGCCCCTTGCCCTGTCCCCACAGACCACTGAAAAGAGGTTGACCATATCCCTTTGTCTCCCACACTTAAGGTATTTATAAATATTGATAAGGTCCCCTCTCAATCTGCTTTTCTCCAGGCCGAAGAGACCCAGGTCTCTCAGCCT
Organism: Anser brachyrhynchus; assembly: GCF_964034855.1. Lineage (NCBI taxonomy): Eukaryota > Metazoa > Chordata > Aves > Anseriformes > Anatidae > Anser > Anser brachyrhynchus. The sequence goes on along the minus strand of NC_137694.1, from coordinate 173,998,685 downwards.
TTCTTCATAGGGAAGATGCTCCAGGCCGCGTTGCATATTTGTAGCCCTCCACTGGACTCTTTCCAGGAGATCCCTGTCTTTTTTTGGAGCAGGGAGCCCAGAACTGGACACAGTACTCCAGGTGAGGCCTGACCAGGGCAGAGTAGAGGAGGAGGATCACCTCCCTTGACCTGCTGGCCACGCTCCTTTTTATGCACGCCAGGATCCCATTGGCCCTCTTGGCCACAAGGGCACACTGCTGGCTCACGGTCAACCTGTTGTCCACCAGGACCCCCAGGTCCTTCTCCTCAGAGCTCCTTTCCAGCAGGTCATCCCCCAGCCTGTACTGATACGTGTGGTTGTTCCTTCCCAGGTACAGGACTCTACACTTGCTCTTATTAAACCTCATTTGGTTTCTTCCTGCCCATCTTTCCAGCTGGCCCAGGTCTCGCTGAATGGCAGCACAGTCTTCTGGCATATCAGCCACTCCTCCCAGCTTTGTGTCATCGTCGTACTTGCTGAGGGTGGACACTATTCCCTCATCAAGGTCGTTGATGAAGATGTTGAACAAGACCGCACCCAGCACCGACCCCTGGGGAACACCACTAGCCACAGGTCTCCAGCCGGACTCTGCGCCACCGATCACCACCCTCTGAGCTCAGCCAGTCAGCCAGTTCTCAACCCACCTTACTGTCTACTCGTCTATCCCACACTTTCTCAGCTTTCCTAGCAGGGTGTTATGGGAGACAGTATCAAAAGCCTTGCTGAAGTCAAGGTAGATGACATCCACTGCTCTCCCCCCATCTACCCAGCTGGTGATGCCATCATAGAAGGCAATGAGGTTGGTCGAGCACAATTTCCCCTTGGTGAATCCATGCTGACTACTCCTCATAACCTTCTTCTCTTCCAATTGCTCGGAGATGGCATCCAGAACAAGCTGTTCCAACACCTTTCCAGGGACAGAGGTGAGACTGACTGGCCTGTAGTTTCCCAGATCCTCCTTGCCCTTTTTGAGGACCGGAGTGACAAGTAGTAGATGAACTACCGTGATAACTGAAATGTTCCCTGTGAATCTGTCATGGCTGTTGTGTGCTTTCAATAATTAGGAGTTTTCTTGTTGATCATTAGATATTAACATCCTAGTTCTCTAACACCTCTTTTATTAAGCATACAATTTATCATGTCTTTGTCTGAAACTCCTTTTTGAAGATATAAACAATATTGTACTTTTCAGTAGCTTATTCAATTTCCAGCAACTAGGACGAGAGAATATCTGAGGACTTACTATTCTATGCAACATCCCCAATGGCATATGATTGCAATTAATCAGATACATGCCTAGCTCAGAGACAGATCTGATCAGATTCTGAGTTTATGAAAGTAATAGCAGCAGAAAGGAAAATTAAACCATTAAGAAAATAACTCTTGAATCTCAAGATCTGTGAAGGTTTTGAACAAAATTTCAGATCCTTGTACTTTTTTTTTTCTTTTTAAACAAAGATAAAATCTTACTGGGGACAATTAATCTTAAAATCATTTCTGCTGGAGGATGACTATATTTATTGATTTATTTTAGACTCCTCTGGATCATTACTTGTAAGAAACCTTTTTTTTTTTTTTTTTTTTAACTTCAGGAAATTGCATTCTGATATAACAGTATATTAGAAATGCCTCTAACTGTTATACTGAACCAATAATAATAATAATAATTAATAATAATAATAGACATACTAAATGTGTTATGCAAGAAACAAAGCTCCTGCTAGC